>NW_027107038.1:25348-26877 GCF_000696795.3 Halyomorpha halys | reverse complement strand
GAAATAAATAAATAAAATAAAATATATCATAGTCGGGTAGGTGTGTACATTAGTGTATATGTCTATACATATACACTAATGTACATACCTACCTCTATAGCTTATAGAATAAACCAATCTTTGTTACCCGAGCTGACGCATTACAGAACATTCACTTTCCAATCAACACGAAACCAAGTATTGTATAGGTTGGTAGGCTCATATAGAATTTATAGCTATTGTTGTGATATTGAAAAAAAAAAATCTGGATTTTCTTTTATAAGAATTAGATTATATAATAATTTTTTTAAATGCTTAGGTGAAGAAACCTTCCAATCAGAATATATTACTATTTTATATTTTGTACTTGTACTACGTTTTGGAATTTGCCCCTTATTTATGTAATATTGTATCCTAAAATTTTAACAAATAATTTTATCTTATCAACAATTTTTATCTATACGTTATATGTATACAATTAAAATTCTTTTAATCAATATTTACTTCATATTTGTCAATTTTATCAATTTCCATTGAGAAATTTCGTTATTTATATACAAATAGTCTAAAAAATATTTATAACCACATTATTTAAATTCTAACTCCAAGGACTCGGGTTCGAATCCGGCTGGGCAGAAACTTGCTAGCTATGAGTCAACCCTGTGGATTCGGGAACCCTCTTGGGCTTCACCCAGCCTCACAAATTGGGTACCCTTAATTAGGAAAAAATCTGGCGGGCAGGCGTGATTGTGACCAACTCACCTCCTTGCACAACCGTTGGACTAGTAACAGTGTACTTCCTTACAAAGTACTGAGCCCCTGACCCTTCATGAGCTGTTGCAGTACAGATTTTAATTTTAACATTATTTAACAGCACCCTCGAAGAATAGTACCAAAACTGGAGGATTAAAATAAATTCCAATAAATCCCATCAAATCACATTTACCCTTCGTCTTGCCGTACAGTATCTTTTAATAATACCCCACTTATTCCTGTTGAGCATATCCGTTACTTAGGACTAAATCTGGACAAACGACTGACATGGAATCCTCATACAAGACTGAAAAGACAGGAAACTGCTCGTCGACTCCGACTATTACAACATTTACTAGATAAACGGTCCAAACTTCCAACCATTACAGAAGACTGATTATAAAGACTATTATAAGGCCTATCTCGACATACGGGGTTGAGCTATGGGGCTCCACTAAACCATCTAATTCCTCCCGAATCCAATCCTTACCGTCCAAAATCCTTAATGCTCCTTACTTTTTCACAAATCAAATCATCCATCAGGACCTCAATGTCCCCTATGTTGCCAATTAGGCCAGAACCAGATACCAATCCTTCCATAATAAACTTCCCAACCACCCAAATCAACTTGTTTCTAACCTGGCTTCTCCTTCACTACCTAATAATCCTCCTAGCCGTCTGAAAAGAAGATGGTCTCGAAATTTTCTCCTTCAGAAGTGTTTTTGGAGTTCTATCAATGGGTAGATTGTCCACATGTTTGTATCATGTCATAATAACACTTACTGTATGTGTACTTA
>NW_027107038.1:23834-24459 GCF_000696795.3 Halyomorpha halys | reverse complement strand
AAACATATTACATGTCCAACGTTTCGGCCAATCCAGCCTTCATTTTACCCGAGGAGTTAAGAAATCGTAGTTCAAACTGCGATTGTGCAACTAGCTCTTAGTGATTAATTAATTTATTATGAATTATTTTATTGAATTAGAAATATTACATTGGTGCTGCCACCTGACGGATTGCTTATTAATATAGCCCACCGGGTATAAAAAGGTTGAGGAACTTTGGACTAATGTATAAAAGGATAATTTAAACTTAATTTCTCAGGAAAATGTTCCTTTTAAAGTGCCATTATATAAGCTGAACTTGCAAATTATATTCCTCTAATATCATAGAGGCCCTGTTCCGCCACATCTATCAACAAGTTCATCAAGATGAATTATGGGCGTAGAACGCCAAAGCTAAAAGGTGGATTAATAAGAGAAAGGTAGTGCTCAGGACTCCTTCGATATAACGTCATCTTCAAAGGATAATTAGTCCTTTGAGGGCGTTTAATGGCTGTTTGTGGCTGCAACCGTCGCTGACAAAGCTTAGAGTCTGTCTCGAGTTTACTTAGAAAGCTCTGGTTTACCTCAAGTCGTGACGCTAAACTGTTATAGTAAATTATATCTGTCTTGTTAGCATGCTCCATAT
>NW_027107038.1:20504-20882 GCF_000696795.3 Halyomorpha halys | reverse complement strand
GACCGCAACCCTGACCATCTTCTTATATATAAATTTTTACGGTCAACTATATATACATATATATTTAATATTCAATCCTTCCTTTTTGGAACAGTAAATATATATTGGGATCCTTAATAATTATATTGAATTAAGTCTGAACAGAACAGAGAAAGAAGCACTAATTTCTCGAAAACGACTTAATGGATTCTCGATATAGATATACCAAATTATTGGAAATAACATTCTCTACAACTTCTATTCTCTTCACATTTGCGATTAACTGAACGGTTTTACAGATATCATTAACCTGAGACATCCCTATTAAGTTCAACGTAAAGTTGGCTTCAAGGGGCGTGGTCTAATCCCCACCATTTAGCGTCATTGTTGCTTAGCAAG
>NW_027107038.1:17077-20214 GCF_000696795.3 Halyomorpha halys | reverse complement strand
GTTGGCCGAAACGTTGGATATATGAAATTGTGAATAAATACTATGTGATATTTCATTGAATAAATAATACCAGTCTCGAACGAAATATCAAAAAATATATTTAAAGTTTTAATTATATGTAACTCAATATTGTATGATTGAAAAGGTATGTAAAATAATATGTTTCTTAGAATAAATTTGTATATAAAGCGTTGTTATTAAAAACCGTTTGTCTAGTAAGTGCTGTAATAGTCGAAATCGACGTGCAGTTTCCTGTCTTTTCAGTCTTGTGTGAGGATTCCAGTTTAAAGGTAGTGGATCTGTTCGACAGGGGTAAGAGTAACGTCATTAAATGAAACTGTTGGGCAGTCGATAGGTTTACGACGAAGGGTAAAGGTGATTTGATGGGATTTATTTTGATCCTCCAATGCGCATTCTTCGAGGGTTGTGATTATAGTATTGGAGAGTTTGGGATAAAATTAAAGAGTTATTATTAACTGCGAGCACACATTTGTCATCGTTAATTTTTTGTCTAGATGTAGTCCAAGGTAGTGGATCTGCTCTTCTGGGATAAGAACAACATTATTAAAGGATACTATACGGTAGTTATTAGGGTTATTATTAACTGCGAGCACACATGTATCATCGGCATACGTAGTAAGAATAGTGTTAGGATTGGTTGGGATGTTAGCTGCATAGACTGTGTAGAGGATGGGACCGAGGATACTACCTTGAGGAACACCAGCGGACTTATTTTTTTTATTTTTAGAGAAATTTTTAATAAAATACCTACTTTTTAAGTCTTGCACAAATATTTTTTTTCTTTTAACATAGGTATTATAGGTAGGTGTCCCCTCATTTGGAAAATGAGAATAGCTCTCAGTGCTACATTCAATCTCTAGAAGCTAATGAATCTGTCCTACTGAATCTATGGATCTCACTTCCCAGGAAGTTGGAATCTAAAATGATTCCTTGTACTTGACACTAATTGTAAGCGCTCTCTGGAGGATCGATTCAGAGTAATCTTCTTAGGATTAGTAATGGCGGCTGTACCGAAGTGCTTGGAGTATTAGGTCAAAAGGTTCTTAGAGTTAGTAATTAGGGAGGCTTCGGGAGCACAACAGCCCCCATAATTTAGCTAAATTTGTTGGAATAAAAAAAAAAAATTAAACAAAAAAGGCCATTGTAGTCTTAAGAATATTAATTTATTGATCTTGCCAAATTTTCGCCCATTCTGGCATCATCACGGTATTACAGTACCACTGACAAAAATACATTATATAGCAAAAGGACTCACCATGCAGACACAGGATATAATTATTAAAAAAGAAAAAAGATTATTCAAAAAAAAATTTATGCTTAACTCCAAATATATGGTAACTAAATAAGAGCCTTCTCCAGGAGGAGAAGGGTTGCCAACATTAAAATATTATAATTATTCTAAATTTACGAAAAAGGTTAAACATGACAAAATAAATGTTTTCCATAAATAATTTTCAATAAATCCAAAATTAAAAATTTAAATACAATTCTTATAATATTTCATAGCTTTGTTGAATTCCAAGGCGGACAATGAGAAATTCCAACAAAAACACATTCTTATTGATTTAAAATAACTATTGTTTCGGAAAAGAAATTATTAAGATCTTTGGAATCAGTTTTAAAATTTACAACACTTGCTATGTATTGAAAATACCAGCATGTGAAGAGAGGAAATAGAAGTTAAGTTTAATTAAACAGGGTATCCATTGTCGGCATTTTCCACCTGCTGATATATAGGTAGCTGACAGGTAGGAGAACATCTGTGGTATTAGATACTCGATGCAGAGTAGCCTGAGAGACCTAGGGGCAGGTTTGACACCCCAACCGAACAACTGAGGGTGGTGAGTATTTAGTTATTACTGGTCATATAAGATAAGAGAAGAAACAATTAAGATATGTGGGACATCAAAAGAAAAGCCGGGGATGGAAACGGTCCAAGCCCAAAATGGAAGGAGCAAATGGGGTGGCTAGAAAGAAAGGAGAGTAGAGGAAGGGCTGCTTTTAGGAAGAGGAGACGCGAAGTAAATACTATAAAGACTCAAATCCTATAGGCTGCACCACTTGCTCACATCTCCTCAACTCTCGTTACGCCTGAAACTCCAAATTTACACATCAGTGATAAGACCCACATTGCTTCACGGTGCCCCACTCATGAGACACCTCTTCAAGACAAAACTCACACGATTACAGGACTTCCAAGGATCTATTCTCCGTAAGATAGTCTGGGGAACCACGCTCCAGAGGGCCAAGAACAGTGTCATCCTAGAAGAGATCCAACTCCCCTCTCTGCCGGAGTATATAGGCCGACGACACATCAAGTTCTTTGATGGGTTGAAGGCCTGCTGTAACCCACTTTTTAGAGAAATCGCCCCTCCACCAAGACCCGGGAGGTGGCAGAGCATTGTTCCCTTAGTCGACGTCCTCGACGAGGGAAAGGCTTCAGACTCTTAAAGTCTGAAGTCTAAATTTTTTTCATCATACCACCAGCGGAACGGCCCCTCCCCGCTCCAATAATCTACTGGCGTAAGCCAATCAAGACTACATCATTAATTAAGACGTTTCTCCTACCTTATAATGCCTAAAGGCAATCGAAGGTTTCACTAAAGCCAGCTGTACATATGGCACACCTCATCATATGTACACATATGAAAAAAATTTAAATTTTAGGAGGGTACGAAAAAAAAAACAAGTAACGGACAGACAGCCGAGGAAGGACTCGGAAGAGGGATAGTACTGAAGTAGCAGGCAAGCAGACGCTAAGGAAGAGAGACAAACATCTCCAGCTAATCCAGGTCGATGAGGATGAACGATGAGATAGCACAAGAACCAAAGAGGAGAAAAAGGGAGTTATCTCATCCCAATTTTTGATTACACTAATGAAAACTATGATTACTAGTCAAAATTGATATACCTATACCCAAGTATAGGTAGGGGGAATAAAAAATGGCGGCTGTTTCAAAACCTTAACAAAACATTAATTTTTCATTCGGAACTCTATATCTTAAAAACTACCAACAACACTAGAAAATCTAAGAGAACATTATTTAAAGAAGAGTAAATTTGCCGAAATATTAGCCCTAAAAGAGCCATTTACGTCCAATAGTTCTTGAGATATA
>NW_027107038.1:14643-16911 GCF_000696795.3 Halyomorpha halys | reverse complement strand
TCTAAAAATAACAATAAAAATTCTTCTTTTATCTTGTTGAAAGCTGTTTCTAACCACTTCATTCTGGATACGGTTAAATCTTATTTATTTATAATCTTAATATTTTCTTGAGACTGGTAATTCTTTAATAAATAGCTCAAATACTATCCAATTATAGTCTCAAAACTTTATTTCTTTTGTTCTAAAAGAAATTTATTCCCCTACCTATACTTGGCAGACTCATCAATTTTGACTATTAATTATACATAGTTTTCATTAAAGTAATCAAAAATTTGGGTGAGATAACTAAGAGGTATTAATAGCAAATCAGTATACCTTAATTGTAAAGATTTGTGAATATACCATAATACAAACCAGACTTCACTTTATAATTTAGAATCTCATTATCATGCCACCTCATTATCATAGCCTAATAAGTTGGTAAACATGATACCGTTGGAGAATATATCTAATGATTAGTTATACACAATTACATCTACCGTATCATAGCTATGGGTGTTGTGGTATCTAGTTCTTGGTTTAAATATATTACAATACATTTCTAAGAATTGTAAGTCGGTTCCCATCTAGAAGCTATAGAGATAGATCTTGTAGAGATAGATAAAATAAATAGAAATACATAATATAAATATAAACATAGATACATAAATAAATATAAAATACAGTTCTTAGAAACGCTTTGAATCACCACGATAGAGCACACTATTTAAATTTTCTGAAGCATATAGTGTCTCCAGTATTAATTATTATAAGTGTCTACAGGATAAATTAATTAAAGCATTATGCTGATATCACAGCTGAACTCCTCGAAACGACGGCTCATACCGTTGTGGGTTCGTTTCCCACCTAGGTCAGCCGATATTTATTTCTTGTTGGGACCAATCTTATAAATCATGACTTAACAAATCTGAAGCTCATCTTTAATAAACGACTTAAAAAAATAAATTTGATTTCGGACAACTTAAGATACCTTTATGTTAATCATGTACAATTTATGTAAGTCTTTCAATACCTGTTTTAGAAATACAGACACACATAACATCCATTGAAGTATGGTGTCAAAACTGGAGAATCCAAACAAATCCTGACAAATCCCACCAGATCACCTTTACTCTCCGTCGTAAACCTCTACACTCCAGTCCTACAGTATCCTTTCTAAATACTCCACTAACGCCTGTTGAACAGATTCGATACTTAGGACTCCATCTTAGATAGTTGAAATCCACACACAAGACTGAAACGACAAGAAACAGCTCGTAGATTTCGATTGCTACAACACTTACTTGACAAACTCTCTAAACTTCCTACAAAAAATTATTATACACTGTGAAAATCAGACCAATTTGGGAATATTGAATTGAGCTCTAGGCCTCTACCTACCATCTAATTCCTCCCGCATCCAATCCTTACAATCCAAAATCCTTGATGCTCCTTATTACGTTACAAATAAACTCATCCACAAAGACCTTAACATCCCATTCGTTGCAGATTTGGCCCAAAACAGATATGCGCCTTCTCATTCCAAACTCGTTACCCATCCTAACCCATTAGTTCTTAATCTCTCATCCTTAACAATCCCTGATAATCCTCCGAGGTGTCTGAAAAGAAGACGGCCACGAGACCTTCTAATTCAAATTAATGCTTGAAGTACGACCAATGGGTGGTTTCTTCCCAAGATTTCCAAGTGTAAATGAAACATTCATCCAATTTACTTATTATATTTATTACTTTGTACAGTTGTAAATTACATTTATATATAATAATAAATGGTTTGTGTACATGGTAGTGATTTTGTGTGGATAATTTTATAAAAGAAGAATTAAATATTTTTTGATTTTAAATTTAAAAAATAGGTTTTTAACTTATAATTAATGAATGACATGGGCAGAATAGCCTGCAAAAGTAATTCTAAATTTAATGTGAGGAAGAAATTATAATTGAAGATGTCCTTGAGGATGGCTAAAAAGGCCGAAACGTTGGACTGTTGAAAAATAAAAAGTGTTGAGACAAAAAAAGAAAACAAGTTTTGATTTATTTAATAAATAATTACCTTGTCTCATGAAATTGAAATAATATAATTAAAGATATAAATTATGTTTCCGTAGTTATGAATTCGGCCAAAACCATCGATAAGCTGTTAAAGTATAGATTGAACTCTTTTCGAGTTCAACTCTTTTTATCTTACGTGTGGATTGTTTTGATTTTATGGTGCATTCGCTCTGTTCTAAAATGACAGAGATAATTTACCTTGTTTTTTTTTTTTTTTCC
>NW_027107038.1:11955-13919 GCF_000696795.3 Halyomorpha halys | reverse complement strand
GTTTCTTTTGATATAAGATAGGAGTGGGTGAGCCTCGTGTGACCTATGCTCAGCCTAGTCAGTACAACTTCCTCTCTACGGCATCTGCGACTGGAGGTACCCCAGGGCTTGACATCCTTTTTAATAATTTTTAATTTACTCATTGGGCTTTCATTCCAAAATGATTGCCATTTGTCTTTGACTTCCTACATGGAACATTTTACATTTAACACAAAATCATGAATACCTCTAGTATATCTTGATACGAAGGTGAGGAGGTTTATATGGGTGGAGCATGTAGTTCGAAACAATCCATGAGTGCCGTCCGTAGCTCAGATGGTTTGGCCTCGGTCTATCGTTCTGAGACCCACCATGGTTGGGGTTGGTCACTAGTAGATAACTAGGCAAACATCACCTTCGCTATGGATAGCTCCAGGAAAAAAAAATCCATCAGGACGCCTCTACACAACAATGAATGCTAGTATAGTTGACAAGAGACCTCGTGGCTGGCCAGAAACCAGATGGATACATAAAATGGACTAAAATGCAAAAGAGCTATATGCTCCAAACTGGAAAGCAGTAGCCGAAGACAGTGAGGCATGTAGAAGGCTTGCTTAGGCGGCAAAACTGCAAGGTCTAAAGAAAAAAAAACTCAACCGAAAAAAAAAATATGAGTTAAATTAATATTTCTAATACAATATAACTTATAATTATTTAATTAAAATAATTGGCATCTTATATTTTATATATGTAACCGATCTAGCCCGAACCCGATATTATTCCTTCCATAATAAACTCCCTAACCACCCAAACCCACTAGTTTCTAGCCTTGCTAGTTTCTAACCTATATAAATGTAACTGACATTTATTGTAGTGTTAGGTTACTTGCTCGTAGTTTGTGTTCTTACTGCTTTGAATGTTTTTATAACTAATAAAACAATGGATGGCAATAATAATAATGTAATGACAGTTGCCAATTAGCTTATCTTGTTTCCTTTCCTCACAAGCTAGAGATCAACAAGACACTCAGTTACCAAACATCCACTGTTCACTCAATTTAGGCATGTTATAATTAATTAATTTAGTAAAAACGTAGAAGTAAACAATATCATGAAGTTTTGGAAGGAAAGGTTATAAAACAAGTTGTTCAGAAAATCCGCTAGTACCTCTTATGCATTTACCATTTAACATGACTTTAAATAGGGCTGCTCACAATGCTGTACTTATAACATTTAACACAACATCATGAATACCCCTATTGAATATCATAGGTATCAGAGTTGGGCAAAAATTAGCTACAGTTGAAACTAATAGCTAATGTTGCCATGGATACGATATCTATTTATCAATGGTTCATTCATGAATAAGGGTTGTATCCATGGCAATTTAGCTGTTATTTATGTAACCATAGTTACCATCTTATCTCTTAATCTATATTCATTCTAAAATTTAGTAATAGTGAATCATTACCAGTTCTGCTAGTTTATTATAATTCAAAGTACATGCAGAAAAATACAGCGTCTATGTAAAATGTATTCTGTGCTTAAGAAAC
Source organism: Halyomorpha halys (assembly GCF_000696795.3). Lineage (NCBI taxonomy): Eukaryota > Metazoa > Arthropoda > Insecta > Hemiptera > Pentatomidae > Halyomorpha > Halyomorpha halys. The sequence goes on along the minus strand of NW_027107038.1, from coordinate 12,388 downwards.
ATTTGGGGAAAAAATTGATAAAAGAAGATATGAAAAAAAGGAAAGAAAAGCTGAAATTAAATTTAAATTCTGATAATAAAAATTATTAGCTTTTTATCATCTTCAAACATCCTTTTAAAGTGGGATTAATACTTTACAAAGTGCAAACAATTCGTAAGATAACGAAGGAAAACAACTGTTACAATTTGTAACAACCGAAAAAAGAAACCCACACTACTATGAACTTATCGCAAAAAAAAAAAAGTAAAAAGAGAAATAATATTAGACTTGATGGAAAAGAGACCGAAGTCACAATCGAAAGTTTACTCTACTTTCGGTTCCTGGGTTTATTTTCATCATTAATTTTCCTTCTTTATAAACCTCCTTTTTTTTTTTTTTTTTTCTCTTAATTTATTCTAGAATACATTAATCTTATTTTTCCGATCTCAATCTT
>NW_027107038.1:5074-10525 GCF_000696795.3 Halyomorpha halys | reverse complement strand
GACAGTTGGGAGTTGCTGCACCCAATATGAAAGTAATGGTTAGGCAGTAGGATTAAAAAAAATAAATAAAATGTTGGGAGTTACAAAGCGTGCTCAAATTTTGTTGTTGATATTAGTCTTTTGAATTAATATTAATTATCAGTTTTTTAACTTAAACTTAAAAAAAATTATTTTTTTTTTTTGTAAATTTTAAATATTCTAAAAAATTTCAATTCAAATATTTCTTTTCAACCTATCTTCTTTTCTCAATTTTTCTCGGGGATTTACGTTATATATTAAAACTTAAGGGGTTTTAGTTTATTACTATTTTTATTTTTTTTAAAAAAATCCAATAATATACCAGATAACAGCATCTGTCGGTCGGTGCCAAAATAACATACAGAAATGAAAAACATACTACAGTATGTGTTAGTTACACTTTGACCATTAGGGCACGATGGAGGCAAATATGAATTAATTTCTGGTTATAAAACTAATAATTTAATTATCAAAGTACAACTAAATATAAAATATAAAATGAAAATGAACTAAAATAATTGAAAGAATTTAAGGAGTGAATGATAATGTTACGAATTTACAACTAATATATTATGTGGAGGAGATGGTCGAGGGGAGAGGGTGTGGTTAGCAAATAAACAAAATAAATATTTATTCGTGCGGACGTTTCAACCTGAATTTCAGGTCTTCATCAGGGTTAAAAACAAAAAGAGATAACAAACATCATTCAGAGAAACATAAAAATTATATGAAATAATAAACTAACAAATTTGGAAGTATGCATAACAACGAATTGAAAATAAAATAGTTGATTAATAACCATAAAAGTAGATAGTAGTGTATAGTAGATACTAGTAGACAGAAGATAGTAATTTTTTGCTAATTTCAATATATATAAACAATTTAATATAATGATATAATATATAATGATAATATAATATAATATAATGATATAATGAAATTTCATTCATTGGCAGTAATACCTTTTTCTAATACGTCAGAAAGAGACAAATCAATTGTTATATGTTTAATTTATGTCCTTGATTTGACTCCACATTCCTATCTGATGATAAATTTATTTAATTTGTTTAACTGATCGAACATAGATAACGGATCACGAGAAATGGGAGGTCTGAGAGAGTGAGATGGGGAGAATAGAATTGTCAAGTTATGGAAATAAAATTGTTAAATGCAATGAAATTAATAAATTTATGAAAAAAGAAAAGAGAAGTAAAATGATTGAAATAAAATAAAACAAAATATTTGTAATTAGTATTGTATTTAATACTTGTAGTATTTAGATTTGTAGACTAGTATTGAGTGCGAAGGAAAAAGTAGAGAAGGAAGAGGGGAAAAAATATATATATTGTTATAACATGTGAACAAGAAAATCAATACTTTTTGAGTTATGCGCCAAAAATGCTTAATTTCGTTAATTTTTTTTTTTTTACCAAAAAACTAGAATACCTTATTGTTATTTAGTTAGTTAACTCATAGTCTTAAACTTTTTTAAAGGTAAGATAAGTAAGGCTACCACACGGAGAGCGGGAGTTGCGAGTTTTACACCGTTTTCCATTTTTTTAATATTGCTTGATTTAACTATATTAAGTATCCTCTTCCCACTTTTCTGTTTGTTTCAAAAGTGACAGGTTGTTGCTAAAAAGGGATTTTAGGGGGGCGGTCCGCTGGGAAGGATGGCCTTCAATTTTAATATCTCATTAGGGATCATTATGGCCATCAGGGATATCCTTCTTCAGACCTCAAAACATGTCTTGACAAAGGATAAATAGTAATAAGTGGAGGGGAAGGAAAACAATTTGAAAGGAATGAACAAACAAGCCAAAGATCATGTGCGGAATGAGATTGAGAACTCGCCCTCAAACTTTTGAACAAGAAATATCTGTCTTTAAATCCTTGACAAAAGTTTGTATATCTTTCAGGAGACTACATTGAGAAATACTGAAAGTACAGTTTGTGTTAATCAATGGATATATCCAAAAAAAAGTAATAAATACAATAAGTAAATATGTTGTATGTTTCATTCACACTTGAAAATCTTGGGAAGGAAACTGGTGGTACTTCAAGCATTAATTTAAATTAGAAGGTCCCATGGCCATCTTCTTTTCAGACGCCTCGGAGGATTATCAGGAATTGTTAAGGATGAAAGATTAAGAATTAATGGGTTAGGGTGGGTAAGGAGTTTGGAATGAAAAGACGCATATCTGTTTTGGGCCAAATCTGCAACGAATGGGAAATTAAGGTCTGAGTTTATTTGTAACGCATCAAGGATTTTACATAGGATTATGAATTGTAAGGATTGGATGCGGGAGGAATTTGATGGCTTGGTAGAGCCCCAGAGTTCAATTCCATTTGTCCGAATTGGTCTGATTATCGTAGTGTATATTAATTTTTTGTAGTGAATGGGGAAGTTTAGAGCGTTTGTCAAGTAAGTGTTTGTAAGCGTGTGTAAGTCAAGAGCAGTTTCTTGTCGTTTCAGTCTTGTGTGTGGATTCCAAGTAAGTCTCTTGTCAAGATGGAGTCCTAAGGACCGAATCTGTTCAACAGGCATTAGTGGTCTATTTAGAAAGGATACTGTAGGACAGGAGGGCAAAGGTTTACGACGTAGAGTAAAATTGATCTAATGGGATTTGTCAGGATTTATTTTGATTCTCCAGTTTTGACACCATTCTTCAATAGAAGGTGTGTCTGTAATATTTGTGATGCATTAGTTAGGTCGTTGTTTACAGACAGTATACATGTGTCATCAGCATATGTTGTTAGGACTGTGTTAGAGTGGGTTGGGATGTCAGCTAATAATGGGACCTAAGATATTACCTTGAGAAACACCGCGGACTGAGAAAAGAGAGATGAGTAGGCTAGGTTATGATTTACTTTAAAGGTTCTATCAGAGAGGTATGAGGGGATTATAAGGAAATATGTTGGGGATAGGAATTGACGAAGTTTATAGAGCAGACCTGGATGCCAGACTCGATCAAAAGTTTATTCAACATCGAGGAAGATGTACTGCACGGGAGTACATTCCGCACTCCAATGTGGAAGATATGACATCAACCACTCGATGACACTGTTGTATGGTAGAATGGGATGTTCTAAATCCAAACTGGTGGTCAGGAATAACATGATATGAGTCAAGGATTGGATAGAGGCGTTTTAATAAGAGTTTTTCTAGGACTTTGCCCCAGAAGTAAATAGGACGGTAGGAAGATGGATAGCAAAAATTAATAATCAATTACCCTGAGATAAAGTACAAATAATTCTATTGATAACATTCTCATTATGAAAATTTAAAAAAAAAAATAATACTACAGGAAATCCATTTCCAAATTCATCCACTTTTCATATGGCCTCTAAGGTAGCAAAATATATAAGTCTTTACAATCATTAACAGACATTTTATTAGAGTTGCTGTTATAAACACTATATTCTCCCCGGGAAAATAATGAAAATTAAGCAAAAATGCTAAATCACAATCGATTGAATGGCAGTGCATAAAATACGAACAAGTGAATGCTTATTTTTATATATTAGATGACTGATATAAAGAATAAATCTTTATTATACACAGAAATCCATTTTCCCATTATAAGAAAATTATTAGGGCTTAAGAATGAATGCTATTGCTAGGGATAAGCTGAAAAAGACTTGAAAGACGAAGTTGAGAAGACCAAGGATCCCATTAAGAATAAAAGATTGGATCTGCCCTAGGAGTAGAGGAAGGAAGCAGTTAACTTTGTCCAAGAAGTTAGTGCTGCCAGATCGGACCAACTTTCTGTCTGTGTCTATTTTATCACATTCCATGGCCTAAAAGCCGAATTCTTCACCTGTCAGCTAATGGTTTTATTATCCTTTTATAAAAGGAATTAATAAATTTTATTAGTTATAACCAAAACATCCATACAGTCTCAACACTTGTTTATTATTTTTTCACTCCTACGTTTCAGCCATTCAGGCCATTATTTTCACTTTGTAAATTTTCATCATAATGTGCTAAACGTGTTATTTTCAAAGCTACCCTTATTACAATAATTAATAAACAATTTTTAGATTAATGATTTATTATATGATTGTTTGAGAGTGGTCTATTCCATTATTAATATACACAATTCTGATCCATCTTACTCTCAACTTTTATTCTTAAAAAAACTCTCTAACGTTTCGGCCCTCAGGCCATTCTCAAGGAGACAACCTAAAATATTCATGTATTTTTTTAAATATTTAAAAATCTTATTTGCAGGCTAATTGTCCATGTCACGTATAAGTTTTTATATCTTTTTTTTTAATAATTTATTTATTGTTATTTACAACTATATACACATATATACAACAAGTAAATTTGCTGTAGGTGACATAGTGACATGATACAAACATGTGGAGAATCTACCCATTCACCAATAACATTTCTAGAGGAGAAGATCTCGAGGCCATCTTCTCTTCAGACGCCTAGGAGGATTATTAGGTAATGAAGGAGAAGCCAGGTTAGAAACAAGTGGATTTGGGTGGTTGAGAAGTTTATCATGGAAGGAATGGTATCAGGTTTTGGCCAAATCGGCAACATATGGAACATTGAGGTCCTGATGGATGACTTGATTTGTGACAAAGTAAGGACCATTAAAGATTTTGGACTGTAAGAATTGGATTCGGGAGGAATTTGATGGTTTAGTGGAGCCCCAAAGCTCAACTCCGTATGTCCAGATAGGCCTTATAATAGTCATGTAGATCAGTCTTTTGTAACGGATTGGCAATTTAGGCCGTTTGTCTAGTAAATGTTGCAATAGTCGGAATCAACGAGCAGTTTCGTGTCTTTTCAGTCTTGAATGAGGATTTCATGTCAGTCCTTTATCGAGATGTAGTCCTAAATAACGGAACTGTTCGACAGGAATAAGTGGGGTATTATTAAAGGATACTGTGGGACAAGACGAAGGGTAAATCTGATTTGGTGGTGGATTTATTGGAATTTATTTTAATCCTTCAGTTTTGGCACCATTATTCAAGGGTGGTGATGTGGGGTTGGTGAGTTTGGGATACAATGTAAGGATCATTGTTCAATGACAATAGACATGTGTCATCGGCATACGTGGTGAGTATAGTATAAAACAACAAAAACATATCATACTGTTATGAATGATGAATATAAATGAAAAAGAGGGGATTATTTGTAAAAACAAGTTTTTAAATTTAAGATATAAAAAGTTATATGTGACATGGGCAACTAGCCTGCAAATAAAATTTTTAAATTAAAAAAGACATCAATATTTAAGGTTGTCTCCTCGAGAATGGCCTGAGGGCCGAAATGTTGGAGAGTTTTTTAAGAATAAAAGTTGAAAGTAATATGGATCAGAATTGTGTATATTAATAATGAAATAAAATTTTTATTTCATGTAATCATTGGATATAGTAAGATCCTTGAAAATGGCTGAAACGTAGGAGTTTAAA
>NW_027107038.1:0-3884 GCF_000696795.3 Halyomorpha halys | reverse complement strand
CATTATTTCCTTAACAACATACTGATATTTTTTGCTATGTCATATTTTCTGCAGGATAATTGCCCATAAGTGACCTTCATATCTTTAAAATAAATTAAATAATAAAATAATATCATAACAGTTTCAAATAATGTTTTTGAATTGATTATTTACTTACACAACTATTTTCTTAAATTTAAAACTTTTTCTTACAAATAATCTTCCTCTTACAAAAACTTACAGAACCTACTTTCAACATAGTACAAGAGCCGGGAAGAAAAAAGGCAGTTATCTCACTCTAATTTTTGATTACTTCAATAAAAACTATGTATAATTACTAGTCAAAATTGATGAGTCTGCCAAGTTTAGGTAGGGGGATTAAAAAATGGCGGTTGTTTCAAAACCTTAAAAAACCATTGATTTCTTATTCGGAGCTTCTTATATCTTAAAAACTAGCAACAACACTAGAAAATCTAAGAGAACATTATTTAAAGAAGAGTAAACTTTCTGAAATATTCTAAAGGAGCTATTTACGTCCAATAGTTCTCGAGATATTGCTTTTTGAAAAGCAAAATTTCTTTAAAATCTACTGAAAGATTAGTAGTTAGTTCATTTATTTTGAGATATCTATATCTCAGGAACTATGTGACGTACAGATGTCTATTAGCACTCAAATTAAGTGCTAGTTTAATGGACTATAAAGAAGTATATTACCTTTACCTTCGTATGAATAGTAATTTTCATGATATTTGCTAAAATAAATTGATTTATAGTTGTGCGGACAATAAATTTCATTTATGAAAAACTTCATTTCAGAAACCGTTGGGCGTACAGATGTCTGCCAGCGCTCAAATTAAAGCTAGTTAAATTTACTACAAAATAGTTAATTATGTTTATCTTTGTAGAAGTAGTAGTTTTTATGATATTTGACAAAATATATATACACAAAATGTTAATTTCTAGTCGTTCGTATAAAATGTTGGATTTTTGAAAAATATATCTCTAGATCCATAAGACGCACATATGTCTGCCAACACTCAAAATGTCTCCCAATTATCAAAAAAGAAATTTAACTTTCTGTAAAGTAGTTTATGACACTTATCCTCGTAGGGGTAGTAGTTTTTATGATATTCACATATGAATATAAATTTGGCAAATGGAATGGACATAATTCTGTTTTCCAAAATAAATTCACTAACTACTGATCTTTCAGTACATTTTTATGAAATGTTGCATTTTATAAGCAATATCTCGAAAATTGTTTAACGTCAATAGTTCTATCTGGGCTCATAGTTTAGCAAATTTACTCTTCTTTAAATGACGTTCTCTTAGGTTTTCTTGTGTTGTTCCTACTTTTTAAGATATAAAGCTTCGAATGAAATTTTTTTTTGGTTTGAAACAGCCGCCATTTTTTATCCCCCCTACCTATACTTGGCAGACTCATCAATTTTGACTATTAATTATACATAGTTTTCATTAAAGTAATCAAAAATTGGGGTGAGATAACTGCCTTTTTTCTCCTCTTGGACTCTTGTAATAACACAGCAGAAGAACAAGTCCTCACTATAAATCAACAGCAAGAAATTGTAATCTATCAAAATTAAAGCTAACCCAATAACACCAATTGTAATCATGTTTGGCAAACTATAATCAATTGTCATCAATCATCCAAATTAGGGGAATTTTATTTGTTCATAATAGTTATAATTTATTCCTAATACAGTCCACTCCATTATTTAAACCAACCATACCAACAAATAAAAATTAGTTTGGGTAACATCCCCCAACTTTTACTCCGGGGAATATCTAAACTAAACTAGGTCTATAAAGCAAAACATAAAAAAAATAAGTCTATAAAAAAAAAATTCTTTCATTTTAAAATATGTTCAAGATTAAAAATATATTAATTTAAACTACTGAAGATAATTGGAAACCTTCCTTTCAAGCTTATTGCAAATTTATTTTCTTTTGTCATTCTATAAATATGAAAACAAATAAAATTTCATTCATTCCATCATCTCTTTCAATGCCTATTACATTCTACAAGTTAACTTAAGAAATTTTAATTCGAGGGTGAATTCCAGAGAGCGAATTTGTTGATCGGGTGAATTGAAAAATTGTGAAAGGGTGAAATTGGAGGAGCAGAAATGAGAAAGAAAAATAGGAATGAATGGAACATTTGTATTTGTTGTACAGACCGAAATGAATTGTAAAAGGAAACTGTAGGGGGTGGGGGAATTGTTTATTATATCTTATTATTGTATCTCTTTTTTTTTATGATTATACCATGTATGTGTAATGTATATATGTCCGATTACGGATTGATAAGTATGCTGTGTGAGATAGCAACCTGATGTATTTAGGCAGCATAGATAAATAAAGTATTTCTCTTTCTCCAATCGTTAAATTTGTTTTAATATTTTAACCAAAATGAAAATAGTAAAGTCTAGTTATGTAAAAAATTATATTCATATATCAAATAAAAATTTGAAATATTAGTTTTATTTTTATTTTCAAAAACTTTATTTATTAAAAGATATTACAATATGCCACACCGTTGTGGCCAATAGGTAATAGTGATGAATGATCAAATAAAATAAAATAAATAAAATCTCTCTTAAAATATATACAAACAGAAGGATAAAGAAAATGAACATAATCAAAATATGTTCATGAAAAAATTAATAAATCAAATAAAATAATCTCTAGTCACATTTACACTCTTATATATAATGAAATATTAGTAATAAAACAAATCACTCAGAATTGAAGAATTTATTTATGGAACTTATTCCTTGAAAATAAATAACATGTTGAATTCCAATAACTGTGTTGGAAAATCCGACAGGTGTCCTTGTAAGGCCCATGTATTTAGTAATTTGTTGGAAATTTGTAACAAACCTGAAATTCATTTGGATTTCCCGGACACCCACTGGAAGGTTGGATTCCATCACAGCTGACGTCATGGAAGTCCCGGACACATTGTCATACGTTTGCGTGTTTTAATAGTAGACCCCATTCGATAGTAGATCGAGTCTTCTGGGCGATATTGAGGTCCCAGAGTCCACGAGGAAAAAAAATATAGTTATTTCACCAACTATAGGTCGAAGAATACAAAATTAAAGCGTTAAAAACAGTTAATTTTTCATTCGGAACTCTTTATCTTTAAAACTACCAACAACACTCGAAAACCTAACATAATATCATTTTAAGTAAAGTAAATTTGCTAAAATATGAGCCCTAATAGAGGTATTTACGTTCAATAGTTCCCGAGATATAGCTTTTTAAAAAGCAACATTTCATAAAAAAATGCACTGAAAAATAGGAAGTTAGTGAATTAATTTTGAGAAATCTATAATTCAAAAACTATTCGACGCGCAGATTTCCAGTAGCACTCAAATTAATGCTAATTTAATGTACTATAAAGTAGTTCATGACGTTTATCTTGGTAGGAGTAGTAGTTTTTATAATATTTGCAAAAATAAATTGATTTACAGTTGTTCAAGTGCAAACTTTATATTCATATGCGAATATCATAAAAATTAATTCCCCTAAGAAGATAGTGTTATAAACTAACTTATAGTAAGTCAAATTACGTTTATTTTGAGTGCTGGCATACACCTGAGATATATTTTTGCAAAATCAAAAATGTTATCACAACAATTAAAAAGTAACATTTTTTTGAAATCGTTTTTTCAAATATTATCAAAAATATAACTTCTGTGAGGATAAACGTTATAAACTACTTTATAGCACATTTAACTAGCTTTAATTTGAGTGCTGACAGACATCTGTAAGTCTTATGGTTCCTATGATATAGATTTCTCAAAATAAATTCTTTAACTATAGATTTTTCAGTACATTTTTTATGAAATGTTGCTTTTTAAAAAGCTATATCTCAAGAA
>NW_027107037.1:18918-19265 GCF_000696795.3 Halyomorpha halys | reverse complement strand
ATCAAATCACCTTTACTCTTCGTCGTAAACCTACTGACTGCCCTACAGTTTCATTTAATGATGTTACTCTTACCTCTGTCGAACAGATCCGCTACTTATGGATTATGGATACATATGGAATCCTCACACAAGACTGAAAAGACAGGAAACTCCACGTCAATTTCGACTATTACAGCACTTACTAGACAAACGGTCTAAACTTCCTACATATTACAAAAGACTGATCTATATGACAGTAATATGGCCAATTTGGACATATGGAGTTGAGCTTTAGGCCTCCACTAAACCTTCGAATACCTCTCGTATTCAATCCTTACAATCCAAAATCCTTCGTAAAATCCTCAATG
>NW_027107037.1:17613-18104 GCF_000696795.3 Halyomorpha halys | reverse complement strand
TTCGGTCAGCAAAGATACTCAACTAAACTATTTGTCTTGGCGTTTCGACCTGAATTTCAGGCCATCATTAGGGCTATTAGAGATAAAAGCCTTAATTCAGAGAAACATAACAATAAAGAAAGTAATAACAAACCAACTAAAAAATATATATATAAAAATAAATTAAGTAGATAGTTGATATTAATAGATGATAGAATATAATATTGTGTAAGTATGAATTATAAAAAAAAAAAATTATCTTTCTTGAAATTTACAACTGCACATGATTATACATCTAGTAAATTTGATGTAAGTTATTATAGAGCGATACAGGTATGTAGAGAAACTACCCATTGGAAGCACTCTAATAACGTTTTTATATTAGCAGGTCTCGTGGCCATCTTCTTTTCAGGCGCTTCGGAGAATTGTCCAGATTGGCCTTATTACAGTCATGTAGATCAGTCTTTTGTAATGTGTTGGAAGTTTAGACCGTTTGTCTAGTAAGTGCTGTA
>NW_027107037.1:8387-12542 GCF_000696795.3 Halyomorpha halys | reverse complement strand
CCGTTTGTCTAGTAAGTGCTGTAATAGTCGGAATCGACGTGCAGGTTATTCATAAAAAAATAAAATAATATTTGTTTAATTCATATATGATTCGTTCGAAGTTCAAATACCTATTAATTATTTCCTTATAACCTTTATTTTTATTTTTTTTATAATAACTCTCAAAAAATAATTAACACATATTTAATTTTTGGTTTAAAATATTTTTTCTGTAATATACACAAAATCACTAACGATATTGTATATTTTATATATCCTCGTAGAGCCGTCTCCTCTTAGTTTTCTGCTCAGGACCTTTTAAAGTTTGGTGTTAAGAGCTGAAACAAAAAAAAAAGAAGTTTATAACACGATTGTCGCTAAACGAAAATGAAACATAGGATTTTTTTTTGTTTTTTTTAAGCAATCCTTGTCGAAATGAACAAAAAATTATCGAAGCTCATTCAGTGCATCTACGACCTAGAATAAAAACTTGCTAGGGCTGCCTATAATGGACTTTTTTTTTTTCTTTAGCTCCCCAACTCCGCTCCAGAATATTGGTTTTTGATAATATTTGAGTTCTTCGTGATTTAACTTGCCTATATTTATTTAATAATAGAAGGCTATCCATTCGACTTAAAATTTAAAGCTGTTTTTATTTTTATTATTTTTTATTTATTCATTTAGAAAGTTACATCAAATTTAACACATAAAAATGATAGATATAAGTGAAATTAATTAATTACAATTTTGACAATTAGGGAGTTGTAGAGGCTACTACAATTTGTAAGCTAGATCATTACAATATGATTTGATCTCTTGTGATAAAACTAATTATGCAATTAACAAATACTAAAATGAAAATAAAATAATAATTATTAAAAAAATAAATGAAAATAACGGAAAGAATTGAGTGAATAATAAAGCTGTAAATTTACAATTAGTGAATTGATATAATGATGAAAATAAAACAAGATGATACAAGAATATTGTAAAATAAATATCTAGTAATATCCAAATAAATAATATCTATAACTAAGCACACACATATATATCTAATTATAATCGTAATATAATGATTAATTATGTAGAGCTAAGAAAAAATACAGGAAGATATGATCAAAATCAGTTATTGGGAATTATAGAAGAAAATACCCAGTCAAATATTTCTTTTTTTAGTTTTCTTTGTGGTTTATTTATCCACTATTTCTTCTGGTTAGCGATTGAATAGATATAGTACCATATAGTTTGAAGTACGTTTAGCAAATTATTGTTATTGGTTTCATAAATTTAATTTTTTTTTAGATATTTATAACATTGTTTTTAGATATTTTATATATTTTCTAAATAAATTAATATCCATTAATTTTATAATAATTCTATAAAAATAGAATAGCTAACTACAAAATTTTCGCTTGGAAGCAACATTTTAGATTTACAAAATAGAGGCGATAAAACAAAATAATTATCTAATTCGTTACTTCATTAATCAGTTAATTAGTAAAAAGTTACGTACAGCCAGAAATGCGTTTCTGTGTTAACTGTAATAGAAACTAAGTTTTTAAATTATTTGCATATTTTTATAATATAAGCTGGATTTCTTACTCTTGGACTATTTTTACTGGCTTGAGTATGAACTAAAAATTAATTGACAAAAAATAATTAAATAAATATAAAGAAAAGAAATAGGAGACCTTCTTTGGTTGGAATTTAAATAAACAATCTTATAATGAGACGGTTTTACTCAGAGCCAGGGCTTGAATTTCTCATTACCCTGATTCTTCAAACGGAAAATTGTTGAATTATTTTATAAACGGGGAGTTGCTGACAACCGGATCGGGATACCAGTTTCCAATCTTCTTAATCTTCGGAGATTATCTTATCCTCTTCTAGTTAATTGTCAGGAGTCGTATGACGTTCGTTTGTGTGACGTTTCATGAAAATGTTAGGATATTTTCAGTTTTCTGAAAATTAATAGCTTCATATTTAGAATGTGAGAGGTGCCCAGTACAGATGGCACATGAGCCCAAGTGGAGAAAGAAGGAAGTTATTTCACCTCAATTTTTAATTACTTTAATGAAAACTATGTATAATTACTAGTCAAAATTGGTGGGTCTGCCAAGTATAGGTAGGGAGAATAAAAATGGCAGCTGTTTCAAAAAATTAATTTTTCATTCCGAGCTCTATATCTTTAAAACTATTTAAAGTAAGTAAATTTTCAAGAATATGAGGTGGTCACGTGACCAAATACTAGCCTCTGATTGGCTGCCTAATGATCACGTGACCGACCTCGTGAGTGGTTAAGGGTAGGTCGAAGTAAAAAATTTAAATTCAAATCCCCCCACAGGTCACGTGACCAGTGGTTAAGGTAGGCTCGAGGCTAGAGTCCACAGTCCAAGGTCACGTAACCAGTGAATTAAGGCTGGTTCGAAGCTAGGGTCCAAAGTCCAAGGTCACTTGAATGGTTGAGGAAGGGTCGAGGCTAGGATCCAAAGTACAAAAAGGCTCATTACCCTGTATCAGAACCGCTCTTTTATCCCTAATTGATGGGTCTGACAAGTATAGGTAGGAGGAATACAAAATGGCGGCTGTTTAAAAACGTTCTAAAAAATGTATTTTTCATTCGGAGCTCTATATATTTAAAATAACCAACACTTGAAATGACATTATTTCAAGTAGAGCAAATTTGCTAAAATATTTTATTTTTTTTATTTATTGATATTTACAACTGTATAAAAAAATACAACCAGTAAATTTGATTAATGACATAATGATCTAAAATATGAGCCGTAATAGACATATTTACGTTCAATAGTTCTGGAGATATAACCTTTTAAATTGCAACATATCATAGAAAATGCACTTAAAAATCACTTTTTAGTTCATTTATTTTGACAGATCTATATCTCAGAAACTATTCAACGTACAGATGCCTATTCCCACTCAAATCAAAGCTAGTTTTATGTAATGTTAAGTAGCTTATGATCAAAAGATCAATTATTCATTAAAGTATCCAACAGAAACGGTATTTCTGTGTTCTTCGCTTGCGTCCATGGGCATTACGGAACTGGCTGATCCAGCAGCAATGGTGGCGATTTCTGAAGGGATTCCACATCACGGAGTGCCTGTTGATGACTTCATTGCTCTCATTAAGCAGAGAATTAAATTGAAATGACATCAAATGTGGGCAAATGTTACTGACAATAAATTGCGAGAAATTAGAAGTCAGGGAACAGACTCACGTTACCTTATGGCCCGCGATTCTCTACCTGTATGCCAGACTTGCGGGAAGCTACTTACCTAGAACACATCTTAACCGAATGCCAAGCATACGACTCCATCAAATCTTTGTATGAATTATCAGCAGATCTCCATTCAATTTTGCAGGATAACAAACAGATTGTAGGTAAACTTTTCGAATTTCTCAATCACTCAAAACTATACCATAAAATTTTATCACAAGTCCCCATTTTTCAATAGTTGATGACAAATCTACATCTAATAATGAAGACAAAATTCCGGAATTAAGACAATAAAGTTTAATAAAAATTTCGGAAACTAAGGCAATATTGACCCCGAAATGGTTAATGCCTTAAAATATTAAAAAAAAAAAAAAGTTGCTTATGATATTTATCTTCGTAGGAGAAGTAGTTTTCATGACATGTAATATGCTACGTTTTATAAGCTAGATCAGTACAATATAAAAAAATTTCTTGCGATAAAATTAATAACTGAATTAGCATATACAACTAAATAATGTTTTTATAATCACTATTTAAAAATATAATCAGTACATATTACAAAAAAACATTGACAAAGCAATTAATTATAAAACAGATACAAAAACTTCAGGCACACATTATAAATAAATTAACATTTTAATTTTGTGTATTTTTATAGAATTTTGATTTATTTTAATCTTTGTTGTTTGTTATTGTATATAAAAATTGTTAATTTTAGTTAGATTGTTCACCTTTGTGGTAATAGGGGTAGGAGATTATTGTTATAGTCTATTTGGTTGTTATCATAATGAAATATAACCTTCAGGAAGATAATTATTCTCCTTGAAAAATGTATAATAGTTAATGAGGTGTAGATAGTTGACCGTAGATTAATGATTGGAGAAGTTTTCTAGTATATAGGTATATAAGTTAATACTCACAATGTAATTCAGATATA
>NW_027107037.1:0-857 GCF_000696795.3 Halyomorpha halys | reverse complement strand
AAAATCGTTGATTTTAAATTTTTAAAAATTAATTTTTATTACAAAAGACTGATCTACATGACTGTTATAAGGCCTATCTGTATATACGGAGTTGAGCTTTGGGGCTCTACTAAACCATCAAATTCCTCCTGAATCCAATCCTTACAGTCCAAAATCCTTCGTAAAATCCTTAATGGTCCTTACTTTGTCACAAATCAAGTCATCCATCATGACCTCAATGTCCCATAAGTTACCGATTTGGCCAGAACCAGATACCAATCCTTCCATGGAAAACTTCCCAACCACCCAAATCCACTTGTTTCTAATCTGGCTTCTCCTTCATTACCTAATAATCCTACTAGGCGTCTGAAAAGAAGATGGCCTCGGGATCTTCTCTTCTAGAAATGTTATTGGAGTTCTATCAATGGGTGTAAATAACAATAAACAAATGATTAAAAAAGAAAAAAAAATTTTTTTGAAAATAAAAACAAAAAATTACCACAATGAATACTGTATACAGAGTGTTTATTAAATTAATCAAATATTATGGTGAAATGATTTATTTCATTTTATTTATTTTTTTTACTAAACTGCTGTTAACACTTTTTTTTAATGTTATGTTTACTTTGAGCAGGTGAAATCGAACTAAATAATAACCAGAAAGATCAAAACTAATTATTGCAACGGATAAATTGTGAACTAAAAATGTCGTTTTCGAATCAAATTAATAATATTTACTAACGATTGATGTTTATTTATAGATAATAAATAATATTTTTGAATTGTAGATAAAGCGCTAAAGAATTAGTTCTCGGCTTATTCTGTATTGAAGGCACGTAATGGCGCATATCTATTGAAAACCATTGCCGAGTAGTCTG
>NW_027107036.1:59396-60297 GCF_000696795.3 Halyomorpha halys | reverse complement strand
CAAAATATCTCTTAGTCAATGATTATCGGTGGGTAATCAATGATTATCTGGTTGTTTCGGGGCATTTTCCTCATTACATGGACTGTTACCTTTCCTCCCTTAGCCCCCCAGGTACGCAATTACATTTCTGTTTTCTCTTTAATGCTGCAAGACCTAACCAGAGTGATAAACTGACAGTTACATACCCTGACCTGTAGTTCCCTCTTTTCACCAGTGATCTCTCTAGGGCCTCTCGGCACATGAATGTGTTTCCCAGGGTCAATCAGACAGCTTACTCCTCTCTTCGCTCGTATAATAGGCAAACTGCCGTACTCCTCTCACATGGTGTTCTCCAACGTGTGGTCGCCCCTCTGTGATTACACTCCTCAAAACTCTTCTCGATTCTACCTGTTTTTTCGCTTCTTCTCCAAGTCCTCCTCTTGCCTTGACCACAGGAGATACCTACCGCAGATGCACCGCTCAATGATCTACAGTTTGACACTTTCATTAGGAGAGGATATAAATGGATAACCATATTTGATTTCTTCAGTAACGCAGCAATGGCGCATCAGGTGCTGGACAAGTTGTCGGAAGCAGTGTTGGTAGCTTTCGGATTGTGGTTTCAATTCTACGGAGCTCCGGGTCGCATCTCATCAGATTCAGGCAGAGAATTCGACAATGCCATGTTTCGAACATAAATGAAGGACCTTGACGTAACATGCCTTCTGAACGCACCAGGGCACCCCAAGAGTAGAGGAGGCATAAAGTTGTTTCATGGCACGTTATATATATTATATCATATAGGCTTCATCGATACTTAAGTTAATATATATACATAAATTAGGAGTAGTCAAGAGCGAAATGCAAAAAAAAACGTTATAAGGAACGAATGGAAGTGAAAGACTGCCATTATTGAGTCCAG
>NW_027107036.1:52286-58177 GCF_000696795.3 Halyomorpha halys | reverse complement strand
TAGACAAACAAGGGTTGTTATCACAAAATAAGTGTTTCATTGTTGCATCCCTTTCTTTTCATTATTTCTCCCAATACAAATTTATTACCAATACAAATTCATTGTGACTATTCTCAAATTTAGGTATTGCTATGAGAAAGTTAGTTTTAGCAGCCTTGAGTTGCTGTATCGTTTCAGCCGGTACCACCTCAAACGGTTTCCTTCCATTTGTAAACAAAAACGTATTTTTCTCTTTACGATCGCTGTATAAATGCCATAATTTTATGGAATGTCTCATTGGTTTCAGTGAACGGTTCTACAAGTGCCTATAAGGCCACATTTTTAAAAATTTATCGTTAACTCATATTTTCCTTATTATTGGATTGGTGCTTTTTTAACCTAATTTCAGTAACTTATATTTTCGAAAAATGAAAATGCACTTTACAGATCCGAAATCGGACCATCGGTTCAAGAGTAAATAGAAAAGTAAATTCTGGTGCGTCCCAGGAAGGGTACATTTAGCCTTAAAGCCTTTATTTTCTACTGTCGTACTTTGCAGCCTAAAAATATTGTAATCAAACACGACCTTAAAGAATCAAACAAGACAACAAAAACCATATATTACATTATAAACTTGTATATTTTATGTTATTTCGCTTGGGTGAAAGATGTTTGTAGTATTTAACCATCAGTTTTATAATTCAAGTAGAACTTTTAGCAAGGTTAGGTTTACTTTCTCACCAGTAATATTACTTGCACGACTGATATCTGTCACGTGGAGATGAGCCTTAAATAGCCACTTGTTGCTACCAGATAGAATATATAAGTTTTTGAAATAATTTCTAAGATTTTGAAGAGTTATTAATATAAATTATAAAAATGTATATATATATATAACTATTTAAAAAACAAAACAATTTGGAGATATTTGGTTAAGTTTGTTTTTGTTTTTCACTCTTTATTTCAGCAATATATGTGGCATATCAAATTGACAGTGAAGTACACGTTTATCAGATGGTTAGTGTTAATTCAAGCTGCCTTGGTTGTTTGTGGTTGAGGGTTGGTTGAGTTTTTGTTCGCGATTTACCAATTCATGGGTTTCAAGTTTTAAAAGTTATTTAATGAACAATTGAGAAATGGCTAGTCCAAGAACTAAAAGAGTTCTCCAAGATCTGATGACAAAAAATGACAATATGGTAACTATTCATTTACATTTTTTTATAACTATGAATTAAATAAACCACAAAATTTCACAGATTTGGTATGTACTAGTATTGAATTTTCAGAAATGTTTTGAATGTGGAACCCACAATCCACAATGGGCCTCTGTCACTTATGGAATCTGGATTTGCTTAGAATGCTCAGGGAAACATCGAGGTCTTGGAGTTCATATTTCATTTGTCAGATCTATAACTATGGACAAGTGGAAAGATATAGAGCTCGAAAAAATGAAGGTGACCAAATATTTCTTATTGTTAATGTTATGTTTTTATCAAATACTGAAATTTATTCTGTATAGGTGGGAGGTAATAGGAAAGCTAGAGAGTTTTTTGACTCACAAGATGATTGGGATGAAACTCTTCCCTTGAACCGCAGATACAATAGCAGAGCTGCTGCACTGTACCGGGACAAGGTATGTTTTATTTATGTTAATAACTGTAGTTTGGTAGTTTATGTTTCGTACTGTCTTGAAGGTTTCAGTTTATTAATGTGCTATCCATTATTTTTTTATTCAATTATTCAAAAACCTTTTATTGATATCTGTCAATTTGCTTCTTGATATTAGATTTCAGCTTTAGCTCAAGGAAAGGAATGGTCTGTTGCGAGTGCCAATATTCAGAACTATAATCGTTCGTACAAATCTCAGAAGTGAGTTTTATTTTATTAATCTATTTTTTAGATAATGGTTTTCTATGGTTATAATATTGCTTAATTATTTGAAAATGCCATTAATTCTATGAAAATTGGTCTTTAATCATATTTATTAATGGTTGTTTGTAACATTTGGATTGAGCAATAACTTTAAAATATGTTTAAAGGCTTTAAGAAATAGCATAAAGTGTCTAAATACTTATATGATCAGAGAAAATATTATGTTTTTGTTTTCATATGTATCCCAGTATTACGCCGAGCTGAAGTGGCTCTATCCATCCTTCCGATGCCAGTATTTCCTAGCTTCCTTTTTATTCCAAGCAATTAGTACTCAACGCCCCTCCTTTATCCTAGAAAACCTGCAATTCAAATTCTCTGTCCAATCCCGTGCTACCAGGTCCCGGTTTTCTGACATCTACCCTCCATCTCACTGAACTGCTGCGTTTGATAAATTGTTCTTTACCCAAGCTGCATATCTCAGGTACTCCATCCCCTCTAATATACGTCGTACCTACCCTTTCCTCGTTTAAATCCCTTATATTTCACTACCTTTTGCTTTACCAATCTGACCCACTATAATAGTATAGATATTTTGTAATTAACTTTTTTGTTTTGTTTTTATGTAGTCAGTTAGTTTTTTAATCAATCTAATTTTCTCTCTGTTTATAAGTTATAATTAAGTGTGGCCACACTGTTTTATGATCACTAAATGTTGTTATAAAATTAAAATTTCCTTTGTAATTATTCTAAAGGGACCTAGTCCCAGAATAATAAACTATTTTTCATTTGCTCTGTTAGTTCATTAATCTATAGTCTTTATAAAACATCGTAACTTTTGTTCAGGTACAATATTTTTCAAGTTTGTTGTTATTCTTCTGAGATATAAAGTATCCTTACATGTTTCAAACTTTGTTGTAATAAAAAAAAACATGATACAATCAAATGTTGACACTAAGTAATTAAGTGTTAAAATTGTCTTTATTATTATATCATAAGCAAGGTATAGAAAATTTCTAATGGCCAATGGTATTAAACCAGTTTTGTGTATTTGTATCATGTAGTATGAAATATGTAAATAAAGATGTGTTTTTTATTTTATGCTATTTATCACATCAACAATATAGTTTTATGTTAATTCCTTTTGATTATTAAATACTATGGCTAGAAAAAATCTTTTTATTGGATTATGGCTAAGAAGAGGAATTATTGGCCCTTTTTAAAATCAATAAAACTCCGTAATTCAAAAATTTGTTCTCTATAAAAAATGAAATTTTATCCTTATATAATATGTATACGTATTTAACTTGTAACTTATTAACCTGTGTCAAGTGCGTAAGCAAAGTATGATTTTGCACATTAACATTTACCAATATTAATGCTTATTATCAGTATTCATAATTTTTGTAGTGAAAATTATTCAAGTTCTGAAAACCAGTCTTCATATCAAATGGGAGGAGATCAGCAGTCTTACTCTCATTCTGGAAGTTATCAGAACTTTAATTCACAAGAGTTTAAAGATGAAAAAGAAGCGTTTTTCACTAGAAAGCAAGTAGAGAATTCTTCAAGACCAAAGTATGTAAAATAAAATTAAAACCATGTTCCTTGCTTTTACATAATTATGATCCCAAAAACACATTTTTTTCTTGTTTTCAGTGATCTCCCTCCTAGCCAAGGAGGAAAATATTCAGGTTTTGGTTACACCATGGACCCGCCTCCTCGCAGTACATCTCAAGAATTTTTCGACTCAGCAGTCACTTCCCTTAGTAGTTTTGGACAGTCGGTAAGGATAAAAATGTAACTTTTTTTACTATATTGTCTTGGTGATATCACCTTTAAAAAAAAAAAACTTTTTACTTCTTGATTTTTTTATTTTTTTATTTCCTATGTCTCTATCTACTCTGACTATTAAGCCATTTTCCCTCTGGCAGCACAATATAAGTTTACTTTTGTCTTGGGTTGATTTGCATCTCATTGAATGTTTTCTAGTTCAATACATGTTAAAATATGATCTCCATTCCTGTCAGCTATGTTGCATATATGGCCCCCATGAGGGGCATGTCGACGAGACTGCGATGCCTGTCCGGTGGAGGTGTTATGCACTTTGTGTCTTGGACTTGTCTTATCCTTAGAATGAGAACTATAATAGATTTCACTGTTCTAGTAGAAAGTGGTCGAACAGGCTGGCTGTCCGCACAACTGAGCTTAGCTAATCTGGCAGCTTCTTCATTGCCATATATACCAACATTGCCTGGTATCCACTGCAGAGCAATAGTTCTTCCTCTTTCCCTCATTATAGCAGCCATGTTTCTAAAATTTTCTTTGATGAGTGACTAGCTGTTGATAATTTTGGTATTGCAACTTGGCAATCTTTGAAGATTACAGTATTATCATCCCAGCAAATAGTGGCTTCCATCGCAAGATAAATTGCTTACATTTCTCCATCATAATCGTCACATCCAGCTCCAACGGTACATCCAGCTCCAACGGTAAATGATCATTGAAAGCTGCTTGAGTAAACACTGGCTCCAACTCCCTTGTTAATACTTGATGATGTTGACCCATTGGTATAAATGTGCAGCCATTGCTCTGTGTGGTAAAGCTCATGAATAGTTTTTTGTGCTGCAGCTCGTAAGTTCGGGTTCAGGCCAATCCTTCTTGATCCGACCACATGTACTTCAGTATGTCAGAGATGCTCACATTCTGCCTTTCCTCAGTTAGTAGGTCTATCTGATGAAGTATTTCCTCTGCATTTCATTGGAAAGTGCGGTGGGACTTTAATCTTTCATTTGCTTCTCAATAAGCTAACCAGTGATCCTTTTGTCGCATGTGCATTTCATACAAATAAAGGGCAGATTTCTCTCTCTTATCCCGAGACCTGCTTGGAGTTCCATAGCTGTGGTGGGAGTCAATTTCACTCTGCCCGTGATTATCTGTAAGGCTTGATTTTGGACTTTGTCTAATTTTCCTAACACTGTTTTGGAGGTCATGTGTATGATTTGTGCCCTGTACTAAGTATATTCTGGGACGCTCCCCGTTTAGTCCCTGTTAACCTTTCATCAGCTTCAATTTTGTCTGCCCTTTTTTGAGTTGTGGTATGGATTTTTAGTCAAGTCATCTTAGAGTCTAATGTGATCCCTAGATAGCATGCCTTCTCAGTCCTGGTTAGTTCTTCGCTCTTTAAAGTATAGATGAACCTCATGTTGTTTAGTGCTAAGGCTAAACCCTTGAAACACGGTTTTTCATAGGTGAACTGTGATTCCATTTTCTTTCACCCAATCATGTAGTATATTCATAACTTCATTTAGAGTTTCTTCTAGCCCATCTATACTAGAACTTGTTCCCCAGATTGCTTGGTCATCCACAAAAAGAAGTACTTGTACTCCAGGATGGTTAATCATTATCTTTTCAACTATGTCATTTATCATTAAATTGAATAAATATGGACTTAAGGCAGAGCCCTGTGGTACTACTTGTTTAGTACAGTTAGGCCGATAACTGGACACTGAACTATCATGGCGGACCATAATAAATCTCTGTCCATGGAAAGATCAAATCCATGAGAGGAGATTGCCACCGATACCCATACATTTCAACTTAGTAATAAGTTTTTTCCTCCATATGCAATAAAAGCAACTTGAAAGTCAATGAACACTGTAAGTGTTTGTTGGCTCCTTTGGAAGCTATCGTTCACCTTCTGAGAGAATCTGATGACCTGCTCAACCGTGTTCTTTGTCTTCTTGAAACCCGCCTGTCGGTCTGCAATAAGTTTTTTTGGCTCAAGATATTCTTGTAGTCGCGCTATAACCATTCGTTCAACCATTTTACAGATTGTGCTCATGAGAGAAATCGGCCTGTAACCGTTGATATCGTCAGCTGGTTTTCCATAATACTTCTGGATATAAGAAACTCATTAAAAAAAAATGTCAGCCAATTACATAGGTCAGTATAGCTTCCTCACCATTTATACTGGATATGTGGATACATAATCACCTAATTCAAGGTTTAAAATATGGATTTTTAGTTCTTTTATATGTACATAT
>NW_027107036.1:20461-52201 GCF_000696795.3 Halyomorpha halys | reverse complement strand
TATATTCTGATAAAGCAAACAAATTAAAAATCCATCTATTATAATTGGATTTCTTAAATTTGAATGTCTTAATAAATTAGTCTATATGATGTTTTTCACAGTTTTTGATTGAATTCCAGGGATGGTCCTTATTTTCTAAATCAGCTGTGAAAATAGCTAGTAAAACAACTGAAAGTGCTATGAAGATTGGAAGCATCGCAACACAAAAGGTAGCAGATATAGGTGGTACAGTATCGGATAAGGTATTTGAATGCAGTTTAGTTTTTAATGTTTATTTCTGTTTTATTTATTTATGATGATTATTTTTATCCGGGAATAGAGTTCACTACCAAGCATTTTTTATTTGTTTAAAGTATTTAGCCTATCATAAAGAGTTTTTAAAAATTATATTAATCTTTAGAATATGCTAGTTAGTCTTAAATTAATTTATGACTATTTCTAAATACGAATTGATTGAAACCAAACTTCCCTTTCTGAAGGGTAAATATTCTAAAAAGCTGTTTCAGACGATAAACAAGTCAAATATATAGTAGTATTTTTAATAAATCTAATATAAATACCCCTTCAAAAATGTGATTTTGCTGTAATTTATATATTTGGGAGTGGGATAGGGTAGTTCAGTAGGTAATGGTAGAAAGCAGTCTTGCAAATGGGTTTCTGGTTAAGGTTGTAAAATTATATTCAGAAAATATGTAATTATATGTGTTTGTAATGCTTGATAAAATCACTATTCCGATCAGTATTATTTATTTAGTTTTTAATTTTTTTTTATTATTATTTTTTGTCCCTGAATATTTTGTTCTTTTTTTTCAACTTATTTCTTTTATTTTTTGTTTTATTATTAAAATGCAGGTTAGAGAAGGAAAATTGTTAGAAGAAGTAAGCTCTCAAGTAACAGATTTGGCATCAAAGGTAAAATATTTGTGATTTTGTAGTTATCAACTTTTTTTTTAATTTCTGGTTTTATTTTAATATGTTTTTGGTCACTTGGTTCATTATTGGTTAGTTACATGTAAGTATGTGCTCCAAGTTGAAGGATGATCATCATTTTATTCATTTTTCCTTTTCGAAAATAATGGAAAGTACTGTGCAACAAATGAAAAAAAACTTTATGAACAGGTAGTATATGTCTATATATGTATAAAATACAACTTAAGAATTTATCTCAAAGCCACCATTTGATAGGTCATATTCTCAAATTCATTATAATTCTCTTCATTCAAGTATGAATTCAGAATTCTTGGAATCTGGCAAATTTTAAATATTATTAAGATATTTTGTATTATAGATTACGTTGGTATGCCCTTTAACTACAATACCTGCCTCTTTCAAATTACTACCAGCAACTCACTGTTACTATCTGTATTAAAATTGTATTTAATTCAAATTTGTTTATATAGAAATTACCAATTCTTTTTCTTTTATATAGTTTTTAGTGTAGGTCAGAAGTTTATCTCCTGGTGGTAATCAAGCCCACTCTGGGACTCTTGTGCCAATCCATTTGCCCATTATATTCTTTTCTACTGTAATAAAAAAAATCTATGAATTAGAGCTACATATCTTTTTCTTCTTGTCAACTGGTTTATCCTAGTTACTTCTACCTAATTTAGTCCTGCCTCTTGTTATCTTTGTTTTAGACTTAGACCTTTTGATTGGATATTTCATAAAGAAGGTATTAGAAAAAGAGAACTTGCATCAAGAATGTCAAATTCTCCATTCATATTCAAAGGGATATGTTTGTGCAACTTATCTGTGTCTTTTTCCTATTTTTTACCTCTTATTAATACATGCTATTTCCTCGCACTCCATGTTTCTGACCTATTTACATTTTCTTGATATCAAAACAGTTTTTTACACTGCCATATTTTTTCTATTGTGGGTGATAAGTGTGGTATAGATTCAACTTTCTGATTTTTTGTTCTGCCTGATGGTTTTCTAATTATTTTAAAATACCAACTCTTGAAATGTTAATAACCCTTTCTATTTGTATTAATTAGTATAATGCTCTTGGAAATCTGTGATATAGTTAATAGTTAAATTGGCTATATTTTGTAATAGACTAATTATTTTTATTATACAATAAAGATAATTGTTTTAAATTAGTTTAATTCAGCAGCTTATCATTCTTTTAGATGAGTGATCTAGGAAGGAGTGGGTGGCAGAACATAGCTGGCAGCAATATTCCATCGCCCCAGCAAAGCCCTCAGTCACCAAGCGGTACCACTACTGAAAAGTCATCACTTCTGTATGAACCTTCAGCTACATCTATGTAAGTATTGTCTTACTATCCAATATCTCTTTCAGATTTGTTTATTTGAATTTCTAGGCTTTGAATGATTTAATGATGGTGATGACATGATTTGTTTATAAAAAATTCTGCTTATTTCATGGATCTGCTTCCTTACTATTTCTATCTTTACTTTTCTTTTGACAATTGCTTATCAGAAAGATTATCCTTTTTTGTGTAGTTCTATTAGATATTGTAATTTACCTGTATTAAAAGTTTAATGATTAGTAGTTTGAGGATATAATCTAAGGGATGGGCTGTTGTGAAGACAGGTGTAACCAAGAAATAAGTTCTTACAGGCGAGCAAGAGAGTGCGGGAAGCCCCGGGTAAGGCACATGGTTACTAACTCCAAGGACACGAGTTCGAATCTGGCTGGGCAGAAAATTGTTTTCTGTTACACTGTAGCTGTGAGTCAACTCCTGTGGGTTCTTGGAGCCCTCCTGGGGTCACCCAGCCTCTTAAATTGGGTACCCTTAATTGGGTAAAAATCTAGCTGTCGAGCTTGATTCTTACAAAGTACTGAACCCCCTGATACATGGGTTGCGGTGGTGCAGATTTAAATTTTTTTTTTATAGGCGAACGAAAATAGTTGATGAAATTTATATTATATCATGCTTCACTAAACTTTGAGCCAAACCTTGCAAACTGTTCTCAATATAGATCTGTTGAGAAAAATACATTTATGTATGTTTAAGCAAAAGTAGGGGATAAAACTAATTTTGTAAACTGTATATTAGACTATGCCAATACATACCTTAAACCGAAATGTAGGTGTGTCAAGGAAAATAACTCTGAATACTGACCACCTAAGTACTAACCTGAAAATTGAATTAACAGTTTGATCAATTGTACGCAAATACAAATTTCACCAACAATCATGAGACCAAATTTGTTTCTCAGTGTCTAAAATGTAAAATGCGAGTGAACATTTTTGATTCTGAGGACATGATTTTTTTTTTTTTTTTCATTTCCTAATGAACTTGCATGAATACAAGTTTTCCCTACCTTTTAGTAGTGAGGAAGTTAAAAACTAAAATATTTTGAATTATACATGATTTGAGTTTTTCCCATATTTAAATCTTTCCTGGATCATCCTTTTGATAGCACTGTAAATTTACTTATCATTAAGCATTTGAAAAATCTGGTTTATGAAACAACTCCAACAAGATAGAAATTGTGCCTTCTAGATTTAGGTTAGGATAGTTTTTGTCTTAATGGATATTTATTACTAAATACGTACTAAATCAAAAGGAAAAGAAAGGAATTTACTTATAATTATTGTGAAAATAATTATGTAAAGTTATGAGAAACTGTCGAGAAGTAGGCATAATCTACAAAAATTGGATTCTTCAAAACTCAAACTCATTTTAATTAGGAAAAACATTGTTATTTTCAAAGCAAAATGGTATGCAACTGAGCCATTAATTATATTTTTTTTAAAAAAATGTGTTTCTTTTCCTCGAGTCACTTTTCTTCCAAAATTAGAGTAAAGGTTCTATGATAGCTTGTTTAATATTATTAGTAAGTATGAGATAAATTGCAATCGTTCAAAAAATAGGATCCTTGGAAGCATCTTAAGCAGCACTTGTGGAATTTCATCCTGTCCTTTATTTAGTGCAACTTAGTACCATCTCTTGGCTTAAGATAGAGGAATTGGGCTTATTGTTATAGATTAGTGGAGGGCCAAGTGGTAATGAAGGAGCATATCTTATCGATTCAGCATAGCCTGAAGCCTGTTCCTCAGGTTTCAGCAGCTCATTACTGATATCAGTTGCACAGTTCTTCTCTTTCATGGCAAGTCTCCAGAACTCATGGTGGTCATTGTGTGTCTGACAGGATCAGTCCTGTCAGAGAAAGGTCTTCTTTTCTGTCCATGAGACAGACTGGCTGTTGCATTGATGTCCTGATTAAACCTGTTGTCATTTGTCCGCTAAGAGATATTGTATAGGTTGTTAGGTTGGCCGATGTGATAATGAACAAGGAGGTGCTAAGGGGGTTTTCTCATTAAGTTTGATGAACCTGAGGATTTTCTGATGGCTGCTTCTTGGATAGTAGCGGTGTTGATAGGAACTTTTTTGACCTCTTTTTACTTCATACTGAAACATTCTATATGTTATCTGAAGTTGGGCTGCCTTCTCATAATCTTTGGAACCTAAGGAATAACTAGTTTCTTTTTCCAAAAAAGGTTAGTGGAGAATATTTTGATACAACCCGATCTCAGCATATCCTTTATTGATGGTATGGAATTAGGTTATGATATGATGACTGGTGGCTGATATGATGACTGGTGGCTGATACTATTGCATCAAACTGATTGGATCAATTATATTTATTTTGGCATAGTAATTTCATAGTTATTTAAAAGTTTTTGGAGTGAAGTTTTTTCTTTGGGCTTAGAGTTGTCTGGGTGTCACATAAGCAAGTGTTACAATTTTTGTCTTAGTGAATTATTATAAGTCTGTTTAGACTCTTCAATTATTACAAACACTATACTGCATACGTGGGACACCTTTCATCTTAGCAAATTATTATGTAGCATATGATAGAGTCTACTGATTTTCACCCAGATCTAAATACAATAAATAAACAAATCTGTAAAAGTGATTTCATATTTGTTTTCATCTACTGAAAATATCATTTTTGACAACATAGCCATAGGTTGTAAAAAAGAAAACTAAAGATTATCAAGAAAATTTAAACTGCTCCATATATCTGAAATAATTCAGTAGTTAAAAAGTACTATCGGTTGTTATTCTTGTTTGTGTTATTTAGACAACTGATTTTAAAAAATCAAACAGACAAACAAAATTTACTATTGAATAAAAATTTAATGTCTGATAATTTTTTAACATTAACTTTCTATTGTGTGAAAAACTTTTAAATTTTATTTGTTGTTGTAATTTTAGGTCACCAACTTCAAGTGAGCCTTTAAAAACATGGGACTCATGGAAAGAGAATTCTAATTTTAACAAAACTAAAACTAATTCAAAGAATGACTGGGAAAACAAATGGGAAGATGAAGCTTGGGAATCTCTCAATAAAACCTAATTTATGATGTGAACACTACATTCCCAAAATTACTGAAGTATACTAATGGTCCCTGAATCTAAAAGGAGTCTGTAATAACATATTTTAATTGTAAAATGGAAACCTCTCTGTTTCCTACAATTTTCCATTCATTTTTGTTCAATATAAATATTATGTTTTGACGGAAATGGTAAGTATCCAGTTTTTAAAAAGTCAATGTTGCTAAAAACTGTTAATATTTCTATTTACAAATATTTATTATGTGTTTAATTGAATATCATTCCATTGTTGTAAATTACAAGTTTTATAAAATGTTAGGTATCCCTCAATTTTGTGTATAGTAATAATTACTATAAAATAATAACTTTCTTTGTGATATATTGCTATTTATACCATATTACTTCGAAGTAATTTAAGATTTTATTATGTAGCACTAGTTTATTTTGTTTAAACTGAAATCCTATCTAATGTAAATTGAATCACTATATATACTTTTTTTCTATTTACTGTAAACTATATGCTATATTAATAAATTTAATCTAATTTATTAATGTTAGTGTAATGTAATAGGAAAGGATAAATTAAAAAACTATTCCCACATTTCATGACGTTAATTGAATTATTATTTATTTTTATTTATACATACATATAGTTTATAATGATTTTCTTGCCAATATTAATGGAGAGGTAATGTAATTCCATAGTTTATAGTGACCTAGGACAAATATCTCAGTTTATCTTTCTTGCAATGTCTATAAGCCTGATGAACATTTCTTTTAAAAAATAATTTAATCTTTCCCTGTGTGGGGGGAGTAATTGTAACAATCTCTGTGGAATAACAATTAAAAAATTTAAACCCGATGGTACTTAAAGGGATATATTATTCTTTCAGTTCATTTAAAAGAAATGAATTGTTCCGTTTAGAAATCTCATATATTAATGCATCAGGGTCACTGCTAAAGATTAAAATAAATATATTGAACATAAGGCAGTATCATATTATTTTAATAATAATTTTTAATTTTTCTAGCTGTGTTGATTTTTTAATTTGTTTTGTTATTCATATCTTGGATGCATTGTAAATAAGTTTATTTTTTATGGTCAGTAGTTAAGACAAATATTATGTTTTATTAAACAAATAAACTATATCAATTTATTTATTTTTTTTATCTAAAACAACATTTAGAAATTGAGGATTACAAAGGCATTTTTAAAAATGGATGTAGGTTGTTATTATCTGCCATTATATTATTAACCTTAATAAATGAATTGCTAATATTTAAATTGTTAATTAACTTGGAAATGATAAAAGCTTAACTGTCCATTGGAACTACCAATATTTGGTAAAGTACCTAACTAATGTGTGTATACAGTCATTTAAATAAATTTTGACTGAAAACTCATCAACGACTATAGTGAATGGTCTATTTTCGATTGTTTATGTATGCCTATCATGTTCTTAAAATGATTTTAGTGGTAATAGAAATAATTATTGCTTAATCCATACTTGATGAGGAAATGGAGCATGAAACTAAAAAATACATTGGATAGATCTGATATTTAGGAAGGATGTTTCCATAATATTCAAGAGAGGATAGTGACATAATTTTTATTTAATTATTGAACTCACATATGGAATAAGTAGCCAACTAACAATTTTTAAGAGATAAATTGTATTTTATTTCTTTATCCAATAAACATATAGAGGTATGCTGTACCTTAGGTTTTAGTGCAAAGCGAAAGTTATTGATTTAGGTTGAAAAATAATTTCTTAAAAATGTTAGTTGGTTTCCTTTTGCATATACGGGCTCAATTTATACTACAACTAAATTTAAGTTTATTTCAAAATAGTGGATTGTGGTGTTCTGGTGTTTAGATTGATTCAGCTTTTGACAGAACATTATTGTTCTGTTTAATATCTTAGTTCTACTTTACCCCAGAAAAAGTGCCTAACAATGGTCATGGTATAAATCAGGCTGTTCAAGCCCAGTGCAGACTGCATAATGTCCCCATAAATAAATACCAATTGTAAATAGAAATCAGGATCTACTGTTTTTTTTTTTTTTTGTTTTTTTTAAATTAGACATTTAGCTAGCAGAAAAGTTTTACTTCGAAAGAAATATTTAAATGAGTAGTTTTTTAATCAGTAAAGTGAAGTTACTTTTAATTTAGGCAGTAGCTGAAGACTATTTTTTTAAATGTCACCTTTTAAGTTTTCAAATGATACATCAGTGTATGAAATTAGTGCTCATTAATTGTGGCTACCAGCTTTAAAAATTATGAAACTGATTTAAAACTTTTGTTTAGAATAAAAATAAATATCAATGATCATAAAAATGCAATCTTCAGAAAATATTTATTTAACTGAGAATGCCCTTTTTCCAGCTATAGTCTCAATTATTGAGTATCCATAATTTTTGTAACTGAAGAACAGCCCTCTAGTAATTCAACCAAAATGAGCTTAAATACAATTACTTACCTAAATATTACCTACTTCCATCACTAAAAATACCTGACCAAGATTCGAACCATTCCCTTTTATGAAGAGATGATTGGGGATGCAGTAAGTGAAGAATACTAATAAATAAAAACTTATTGATTAGTGCAAATCTTTTGACCAGAATTTCAAACCTTCACCAGGACTAAGAACAAAAAGCAAGATAAAAAAAACCCATAAAGAATAAGAGGAATGACTTGATTATTGGAAAACAACTAACATTATAGATACAAAATCTTATTAAAAGACATGTATAGTCCAAGTATTATAAGAAGGTAAAGGCTGTATGAGGAAGATAATAATAAAATTAAGTAAGAGGAAAGAACAAATAATAAAATACTTTTGAAACCTTGTTAGTAATTATGAGTATATGTAAAAATTTTTTAAAAATAAAGTAATGAATGAAGTGGGAAATAAAACATATGCAGATAATTAAATATGTAAGTAAAGTAACAGAATTAGAGAAATAAAATATGAAGTCATTTAATCCAAAAGGAATAAAGAAACATGAATATTTTAATTTAATGTTAATTATTTAAAATTAAAGTTATGGGAAAAAATAATAAAGAAATATGTATCTAATCAAATATGTAAGTAAAACAATAGAATAAAAGAAGTTTATTTCTTATAAAATAAATTTGTTTTTCTCTGACTGCACCCTTAATCATCTGATATATATTATCCATGGTCAACTATCTACTCATCATTCCCAGATCTTAGAGATGTGATTTCAGCTCTCCTTACTACAAACAACATCAAAATAAAGGTAGGTGCCCACTCAACAAGCCAAATCAGAGTAAAGTGTGGAGTACCATAAGGTGGCCCCCTTGTCTTTGCTATTCAACCTGGCCATAGACCATCTATACCGCGACCTGTGTGAGCAAAACTTTGTAAGTAAATATGGATATAAGCTCAATAGTGACGAAGGTTGTGTGGTCCTCACAGGGTTCCAGGAGGACCGGGCGGTTTCAGCGTGCGGAAAGAGTTATTGATAGCGTACAGAGGACGTTCAAAGAAATCGGTTTGGCATTGAATCCTCAAAAGAGTGTGGGCTTCGTCATAAATAAAGGAGAGCTGGAATCGACGAAGCTCTCCTTCGGAGAACGGAGATAGCATTCTAACAATGAAAGAAGGCGACACTATAAAATATTTAGTTCTTAGCTACGTCCTGAAATCCTGGATGGCATCGACACAATGATTCGCAAAAGTGTTAAAGCCATTATAGGGCTCCCTGCGAACACCTCCACGGCGATGTTGTATGATCCGAGGAGGTACCGAGGTCTATGCTTGATCCGCTGCTAATGAGAGGCTCCCCTACAACACTGGTCCATTGCTCAGCGGCTGTAAAATGTACCCGATGCTCCAGTCCACTTTCGATTGTTCAGCCGAGACTGCTGAATGTGTCGATAAATTGAGCGTTGATCAGGAGCATCGGAGTGTGAAAGCTCTACGACAGTCGCTACGTAAAAATGCGTTCAAGGAATGGGCTAATTGCAGGTGGTAGGGCATTGGAGTACGTTATTTCAAAGAGACCCCGAGAGCAAATAATTTTATATACGATAAACAAATACTTATGGGCTCTGAATGGTCCAATGCCCTGAAATTGAATATAAATTATGCACCCCTACGTGGAGTCCCAGGTGTCAGTGGATAGAAAAGTTGGGTCCCTCTATCGCAAATGCGACAGAGAGCCGGAAACACCAGCACATGTACTGGGGAAATGCCCCAACAACTCCCTCCTCATTACACGCCGACATCATAGAGTGAAATACGAGTTAATGAAGCTCCTAAAAGAAAGAAATTTTGCCTGCTTTGACGAGGTCTACTGTGTAGATACGGATGGATCCACAAGATATGCGGATATAGTTGCTTTTCCAAAGAAGGGGAAGTTTGCAATCATAATGGATCCCACCGTAAGATATGAAAATAACGACCTTGACCAGGGAAATAAGGTAGATAGGGAAAAGAAGGAACTCTACTATAAATGTATCCCTTTCCTCAAGGAGAAGTTCCGTGAGGGGTTCGGAGAACGAGACTTCAACGTGAGAGGCCTCTGGTTCGGAGCCCGTGGAACGATTCCCAGCATAACTAGGAGCTTCATGGAGGAGCTTGGGGTCGATGTCCAGGACGTGGCTAGGATGACAGAGAATATAATACTTGACTCCCTGGGAATCATCCACCACCACATGCATGGAAATTATTGATTAGGGGAGTTATCCAGAGGAGGGATGGCATGCATGCATCGCATATCTTATTTGTTGTTTTATTTATTACTTTATTATTTTTAATATTCTAATATTTGTTATATAGGGAAATTTGTTGATCAAATGAAATAAGGGTTGTGAAATGGAAGGGAAAGGAAAAAAAGGAATAAATTGAAAAACTTGTATTTAGTTTGTAGACTGGTATTAATTGTAAAAGAAAACTGTGGAAAAAAAAATGTTAACTTTCTATTATACATCATATAAAAATATGTAATTTATATATGTCCGATCACGGATTGATCAGTATGCTGTGTAATGTGGCAACCCGATGTATTTGGGCAGCATGAATGAATAAAGCATTTCTTTCTCTCAGAATATATAAATATTATATTCGGGGGTGACGGTAGCATCGTGGTAACGCTCTTGTCTGCCAACCCAAAGGTTGCGAGTTTGAGTTCCCGGCCCTTTGCGGGATTTTTTCAACCATATAATTATACAATACTCACTCACAGCCTCGGCATTTTGAGGCCCGTTAGCCAATGGGTGGCACTCGCAAAAATAGGGGAGGAAGTGACGAACCCAACCTATGAAAACCATGTCATGAAACGCGCGGTGTATTTTTTAAGTATATCGCACGAGGCCTTGGACCTCCACGGTCTATCGCACCAATAACGATAATATATTCATTAGAAAATACACAATTGAAAATCTAAGG
The DNA here is from genome assembly GCF_000696795.3 of Halyomorpha halys. Classification (NCBI taxonomy): domain Eukaryota; kingdom Metazoa; phylum Arthropoda; class Insecta; order Hemiptera; family Pentatomidae; genus Halyomorpha; species Halyomorpha halys. The sequence continues at coordinate 41,470 of NW_027107036.1, read as the reverse complement.
GAAAGAAGGTTTAGAGGTACTTAAATCATCGACTTCTACGGTAGAAAAGAAGTTATGAACAAAATTAAACGTTTTTGGTGCACAGCTCAGAAAGTATTCGTTTTTATCACGGTTATTATACTAATAAATTTGTTTCTTTGTGAAGAATAAGAAAAAAATATCATTTATTCCAATAAGCTGTGTTGTATTTACATAAGATTGTAAGATAATCTTATTTGGGGTAAAGTAGATCTAGATAGTAGATTTTTTTTTTTTTTAGAAAAAAGTATATTATTTACATTTATAGCATTGTCGGTTACCCCTAAATACCAATCTTACTACCGTACCAAATTGAAAACAGACATGACAGTAAGAGGTGTAAACGCCGACATTGCATGGCATATGCGCTAGGCTTTATAACACCTAAATCTATTAAGGTCGATTCTTGACCGAAATCACCCACTAACATCCCCGTTAGCAACGTATTCGACACCCTGAAAACAATTTCCATTGACACACCCACTGCTACTAATACAAACATTTCAACAACGCCTAAACAATATAACCTGCCCCTATTGTCATTAATCCACTGGTTTCTGCGGTACACCTTAAAAAGTTCCTTACTGAGGCACACATAGAAAAATTCATTATTAGATCCTCAAAAGAGGAAACTAAAGTCTGCTTGACCACCAAACATGACCCCGACAAAACTATACTTTTCCTACTACAACTGGAATAATGTGTATTACCACACACATAACCCCCACCCCCTCCCCGAGGTACCAAAACTCTTAAAAAATTCATAATGAAGTGGTTCGATATAAATCACCCCTTGACTCACTGAAGAGACCTTCAGGCCCGCCTATTAGGGATCAAATCAGTATAGAGAATGCATAAAACAAACTCCGATTGACAGAAAACAGATTTGACGCACTTAGACGTCACAACAAAACACACAACCACCCTCGAACAACTCAAGTTGTTCCAATAGACCATATGATCTACTAAGTAGAAAAAATGAAAAATATTGGTGGCCCCAGGCAATGATATAATTGCTAGGTATACACCAGAAACTTCTATGAACGTATCACAGTCTTAGTTCGCTGTGGGGAAAATCACCCCATTAGCAATGCCCTCAGGACAACCCTACCCCACTGACTTCACTGTAATTAGGCACATGTCTCGCTTACAAAATGCATTAAAATACTAGAGTTAATAGAAAATCTTAAAGATATGAAAGAAATGTTCACTACATTAAAGATTACGCTCAATCTCGTGCTTCAGAACACCCTTCTCAAAATCAATGGTTAGACATTCTATCCTAAATTACAACATAGGAGGTTACATGAAACGCAAACTTGAGATCGAAACCCTCTTAGCCTCTCTCATAGGCCCTCTGCAGTCACACTGACAGACACATAACTAACTTGACTAACTCTAGAATTACCTTTCCTAGGAAGCCGCCCCGGAAGGAATATAAGTCTGGGTACTTATGGTAGATTATATCCCAACCAGACAGCACAAATAGAGTCAGCATTGAATGGGTGCCGGGTCACTGCGGCAACACTGGCAACGAACATGCTGACAGATTTTCTAGGAATGCTCTGAAAACATTCCTGTAACACCTGAGCCTGTGTGTGGCATTAGCCTGAACTTTGCCAAAAACACTATAAAGGCAGCTTATGAATTAAAAGACAAGCGCCACTGGCATAACAAGAGACTAACAGGCTAAGCTGTTCCTTGATTAACCCCGTAGTGGCCATAGCGATGAACTGCTTCGGTTGGACAGGAGCTCTCTTAGAATAATTACAGGGATCCATACAGGTTACTGTAAATTGGTAGCCGAGGGGATCGAACCCGGAAGATCAGCCCAGCTCCATGAATACCAAAACGAAGACTTGGTAGGCACTAATCAGTGGCAGTTTGTGGGAGCGGAAGGCGATGGCTGAGGTACGAGTTAGTTCGACTATCCGTATGGAAGGCGCCAGTCTACTCAATAAGAACAAGCCACCCTCCTCAGGAGGAGCAGAGGAAGGGCAGGCGCCAATTGGTGCTAGCTTTCCCTATATTCCTCATCATCTGCCTGACCAAATGATCAAGGTAAGACAAATTAATATTCAGCATAAGTCGGCTAATGCCGAATTATCCAAATTACTCGGGGATTAAATCCACTCTTGTGGTAATTCAGGAACCTTATTGATACATGGGGACTATTATAGGGATAAAGAGGTATAGGTTTATCCGCGCAACCCCATGTGAAGACAATCCGAAGGTTTGCATCTGGGCCTCTAAGGACCTGCAGGTGCTCCCACTCCCTTAAATGAATTTGGCACTAACCATCAAGGCATGAATGAAGGTTGGCATAAATAATATTAAGTTGTTAATAGGATCTATTTATGTTCCCCATAGTCTAGATCCCCCTTAGCATTATCTAGAATGACTTCTCCGATTTTTAAGATTTACCACTCTTAATTGAGGAAGATATTAATGTTCACCACTTATTGCGGTGAAGCACCGACAACAATGAGCTAGGTGAAGCCTTGCTGGAATTTATAGCCTCAACTGATTTCGAAATCCTCAACAGAGGGGGCGAAGACACCTTTGCTACAAGAAAAAGGGGCAAGGTTTTAGATATAACAGTTAACTCAAGCCGCATTAAAAACCTTTGTAAAGACTGGAGGGTTGCCTCAGTCATAAAATTGTCTGATCATCGGATGATCTCAATTTAGATAATAGCTGAGAAGCTTCTTCTCGAAAGAACTGTTATATCAGCCTACGAGGAGGCTTGCCCATTGAAAACAGAGTCTATTAAAAAAGTCAGATGGTGGTCAACTGAATAATCAATTACAAAAAGATACAAGGAAAGCCGATAGTAAAAGTTTACAAGACAAAGCTAAAGTCGGAATGGAATATACCGAACTGTCTTCAATGAGTATAAAAGATAATTAAGAAGACATAAACGAGATGGCTGGCGCAAGTTCTGTAGTAACGTAGACAATGTAGTAACAAACCTTGTCCCATTTAATGGAGACGCACTTTCCAGGTTGCCAGCACAGAAAATTAGAATATTCGTGGATTCCCTCAGAGAGGCTTTTAATGAAGAAGATTGATGGTTAGCGGAGTCTATCGTTTCGGACGGAGCCATTACGTGGGCTGGGGGGGAAGCTCAAGCCATACAAGGCCCCAGGTGCAGAGGTTATTCTCCCATGGGTGCTCAAAGAAGGATTTAATGCCCGACTCCACCGTATTAGGGTATTGCTTACAGTCTCTCTGGCATTGGGTTATTACCAGAGTCATGGAGGAAATCGTTGATAGCTTTTATTCCTAAAATTGGAAAGGAATGTTGCTAAGTCCTATCGACCTATAAGTTTATCCTCCTTCCTGTTTATGATCCTGGAGAAGTTGGTGGCAATTTTCCTTACAAGCAAGGTATTACCAATCAATCCTCTTCATCCAAATCAACATACATATCTTCAAGGAAAATCTACTGGGACTGCCCTGCATTCCTTGGTTGGGATGATCGAAAAGGCTTTAACTCATAAAGAGTCCGCCTCAGGACTCTTTTCTGATGTAGGAGGGTAATATGAAAAAAATAAGCCCTGATACAGTCTTTAAAGTCTTATTAGAAATTTCTGCCCCGAATGCGATGGTTAGTAGGGTCAGATTTGTTCTTAATAATAGAATAATTGTGGTTTTGGAAGACGGTACCAGACTACATGCGCAGGCAATAAACACTTTTTCTTTACAAAAAATAACCAGGAACGTTTACTATGTTAGAAATTCTCTTTTGTACATTTAGGCATAGTTTAAAACAATATATGTAGTTGATTGGATCAAATTCCAAATTAATTTGGTTGTGAACTTCTTCCAAGAGATGTGACACATGAGGCTATTATTATTTAATTCACTAATTCTGCTTCATTTTAAGGAAGTGAATCGCAGAATACAACGGCGAGCATAAAATTTGATGTACTGAAATTTGTTGTGGGGAATTCTCTAGTAGAAGTCAACGTTTCACATCCCATAACACAGCTACGTTGGTAATCATTTATAAGTTACATGACCTGGATATTATCAAAGTGGCTTGGGCAGTCGATCAGCTGAAGCTGCCAATTGAGGGTGATGTGATGTTTTGGTATTATTGTTTTAAAGTTAATTCCAATCGACAGAGGATAGGATCTGTTCGTTGATGTATCTACTCATTTTTGAGGATGGCTGAACCACATCTAACCAACCAACAGTTGATGAAAAATTCAAGTAGGAAACAAATACTATAGTTTCCCTTCCTCTTATTGAACTATTGACCATTTTTTATTTCATATTAATTTATATTTATCAATCTGTTTCAAACAATTATTATAAGTTCTCGTATCAACTTATCATCTCAAAAATTATATATTTTTTTTTTTATTGCCAGATATACAAAATGATACTGAAGAACCATATCCCAGTTTATCAGATTTTCATGATTATGAACCTAATTTAGAATTTGATGATACAGAACTACAAACTGCAACCGTTGATCTTGGTATGTATACAATTTATTATTCTGTGTATGTATTATAGTCCTACAGTAGAAAGGGAAAACAAAAGTGGTTAAATATCTTACAAAAATATTGAATTTCCTCTTTTAAGAACAAGTTTTATAGTAAAAACTTTTTTCATTAGATATTACCACTGAATGGCTTATACCTTTAGTATCTTTTATTTGACCTTTGTGATTTTCTTAACTAGTGATGATACACAATTTAACATTGAAGTGTATTTTCTTATAGACCTATTTTATGATTTCTAACTTTGATTTCCTTATTAATTAATTCCTTATGAATATTTCAATCATTTAGTATCTGTATTGTATACTTAATTGTCATAGTATTATCAGACTATAACTCAACAACATTTGAATCATACAATAGCATTTAAAATTTTAGACGTATTTAATTTCAATATGTGGTGCTTTTAATTCAATTCACTTAACATTTTATCACAAGATAAGATTTGGTTTTAGAATTATCCGATTTATAAATAGTGTAATTTACTTCTTTAGGAATTAGTTTTTGCACGTGTAATAAAAAGAGAATTGTTTTTATTTGGACAAGATTCTCAATTCTCTTTTTTTAGCACTTGATGCCAAAGTTGAAGCATTAGCTGCAAGTTATGATTATTTAGAATCCCCAGTTTCTGATGGCACAATTGAAGAAAATTTTGAAGAGGAACTGGTTGATGCACCGACTGGCTACGATAGCCTAACATACCAATACGGTGATGAAGATTATGATGCTTTTAGTGATGTTGCAAAATATGGTATTGTCGAAGTTTTTGGAGATGACACTGCTGGTAGGAGAATCATTGTTGTTTCTGCCTGCAAACTCCCACCGAGCAAGGATTTGGATCATTCAAAACTTTTAAGGTATAATTTTTCAATCTGTTAAAGTATTTTATGATTTGTAAATGCTGATTTACTTTTAAAACATTTTGTTTCAAGAATTATTAAACTATTATGTGTATCATTTGTACTTTAATTTTTTATTGAAGTCTGTTATTTCATTTATATAAGAAGGAGGTAATATCTGTGGCACTCCTGAAAAACTAGGTAAGTCAAATTGCCTAAAAATTGAACTTTAATGGGTGTAACCTGTCCTCGGGACGTCTGTAAGTTGTTTTAAATTGGTTAATGTTGTTTACCAATTTAACACAACTTAAAAGATGGTTTACTCCCAGCAACCCTAGTCCATCTTTTTTTTACTTCACTTTTACTTAGAAGAGTAGGCATCTTCCTTGTCTTATGAGGCATGGTTATAATACCAATAGTACTAATTATTAATACCATGGTTATAATACTAGTAGTACTAATTGGTTAGAATACCAATAGTACTAATTATTAATACCATGGTTATAACATCAATAGTGCTAATTGGTTATAATACCAATAGTATTAATTATTAATACCATGGTTATAATAACAATAGTACTAATTATCAATACCAGTAGTACTAATTGGTTATAATACCAATAGTACTAATTATTAATACCATGGTTATAATACCAATAGTACTAATTATTAATACCATGGTTATAATACTAATAGTGCTAATTATTAATACCATAGTTATAATATCAATAGTACTAATTATTTATTAATCATAGAATGCTGAAGAAAGGCTGGCTTTCAGAAATATCCCTGAAAGCATAAATACAGCTTTGTCTCATTTTCTCATCTGGAATAACAGTCCAAAACTTGTAGTGATTTTTCAATCAATTTATTAATGTTTTTGGGAGGAATAAGGGCCCATATTGTGGTTTTTTGGAATTAATACTTCATGAAATTCCTTTAGATTAAGAATTAAGGTTTATTGTATTAAACCAGCTACATCGTGTCAACCTCTCAAAGTTTATTAATTCAGTATTAGTTCATTAGTTATTATTACTACTGTGGTATTAATTATTACTACTATTTTACTAATTATTACTCTATTTTATAATTGTTCTTGAAGTGATAACTAGTTCTCCAAAAGCTTCAAAATGTTCTCACCTTAACTCATGATGATAGTAAAATAAAAAACAGCACAAAGAATGTCTCAACAGGTTATATAGGTCAGAGAATTCTCATTCTTCACATTCCAACTACCAAAACATGATTTAAACTTAAGTTTACCAATAAAACCATTGCTGAACAATCCTATTTTACACTATAATTTTCTCAGTATAACCTAAGCTATAGATGGATGGAGTCATAAAATTAATCATTCTTTGATGTGCTAAAGTACATTTTTAATAATTGTGAGAAAAATAATTACAGCTACAAGATTAATAGAAAATACAATTTTTTTAAATAAACTAAACTATTAATTGATGTAATTATATCTATAAAGTTTACCTTTAAGCCTGTCCTATTGGATCCATTCTGTAATGTTGTGTAAGACAGGTATTCTCTATTATATGAATGATTTCATTTAATGTAGAGGCTCAATACACTAACGAGTGTTCTCTTCTAGATTTAAATTTTATAGCCTTAAGGAACAATATAAAAGTTAATATCACTCATTAATATGTCAGTTATAATAGATCTAATGTATCACAGAATCTTTGATGTTATGAAATTAATTTTACCGATGACTTGTGTCCAGTTTTGTATGAAGGTTAGGACTGCAAGGATGTTTGGGAACATGGATGAGGTTGATAAAAGAGTACAAGAAAGCATTTAGTATGACTGAGAATTGTTAATCAAAATTACATAACTTCTATAGTATTTCATGGTTAAAGTACATTTCTAAAAATAAAGCTGAATTGTGTGGACTCTATTTTACACAAGCTGGTTATAATTTTGAAGACAACAACTATTAAATTGAATTAAATTCAAATGAAAAAATTACTAAATTGCTTTCTCAACAGAGTCCAGCACTTTGCAGTCACTACTTTTTATGGCTCGTTCAATAGTGGTTACTTCTTGGTTAAATGACCCTAGTGGTTGTTACTAACTTTTAGTATAGATTGTAGTGATTTTTCTCTTCACTTATAAAATTGTATGATAATTACAATATATTAATGTCGTCTTCATTCCAACATTAAAAGCTTTATGGATTATAGGTGGCAAACTATTTAACAATAAAGTAATAGTACTATAAATTCCACAATTTTCAATAAACTTTGTGGAACTGTTAATCTTTTCTTGACCTATGCAAAATCAACTAAAAATGACTTACCACATATTAATATAACTACATGTTAATGCTAAATATTGTTTTGTTTTAAAGCAATTCTTTAAAAAATAGTTTTTGAGTAATTGATTAATAGTTTTCAATTATTAAAATATATGAATGATGTTTCAGGTACCTGATGTATACATTGGATAAGTTCGTTGAGCAGGATTATACTCTAGTTTATTTCCATTATGGCTTAAACAGCAAAAATAAACCAACACTGTCATGGCTTTGGCAAGCATACAAAGCTTTTGATAGGAAGTATAAGAAAAATTTAAAAGCTTTGTATTTGGTACATCCAACTAATTTAATTAGGGTTGTGTGGCAACTATTCAAAGCTGTCATCAGGTGAGAACACTACTTTGCTAATATTTTATTAAATATAGATTTACTTGTTGAGTAAAAAAATTAATAGAAGTTTTTATATTAGAAGCTTAAAAAAAACAAAATTAAAATATTAAAATAATTAATGTGTTTTTGCCTTATTGTTCTTAATTAGATTGTCCTATAAGTGATTTTTCTCTTTGTTACTGGAATTGCATGAAAATTATGAATAAATAAATGAAACATAGTGTGACAAAATATTTTTGTGCTTACATTACTAATTTACCAACTCGTCACAACACTTTCCAGAAAAGTACATTTAGTAATATTTCTCATTAAAAAAATTTTGACATTTCTCTCTTGCTGAAGTATCGCTGAAATATAAAAAAAAAAAAAAAACAGTTTACTAAAGTGTACACTTTTCTTTTAACCGTTAGTTCATTACTAAATTGTCGTAGAATCAATATTAAAAATACAAGGAATGATTTTTATGGATTTAATCATCCTGTCAACTGAAAGGCTCATATCACTGGTTCAGAAGAATAACGACACTACTGTAAAAATTTTTGAAATTGACTTTATAGTTTTGGCAGGCTCAAAAAGGGATTAACTAGATGTTTGTAAATTGACATATTTATATTTATCTATCACCCTACCCTACTGGGGGTTTACGGGTGTTCTCAGCAGTGGGCATAAGTCACGCTTCTATAGCTGTGCATACTCTTCTATAAAATATCTCTTGCTTTTCTTCCCAGGGTGAAGTAAGCGAGCCCACAGCCTCCTTCCACCTATACCTGAAGGCCTTGGTAGTTCAGATAGTTTTCTTTTGTCATCAGCTGAGGGAGATCACTCTCTGTTAGAACGTAGAGACCCTCATCATCTTGACTCTCAGTGCCTCATAAGCATTACGCACGAGTACGAGGTGTCCAGCGGTCTCTGGAACCTGATAACTTGTGTGTAAAGGATCAATGCTTATGATGTGAGCAGCGAGCTTAACTCAGGAACCCTCATGCCCTGTGAGGAGCTGTGAGACTCAGTAGTCCAGGAGAGGGTACCTTCCTTATCGCCTTGTAAATTGACATAATTGTAATTACAAAATTCCTCCCTTAGTGTATTTTGAAGTTCAATTATGTCAACTTACACACATAGTAAATGCAGTTTTGATCCTGCAAACATAATTAAGCCAATTTGACCAATTTTACAGTTGCGTCATTGTTCTTCCAGATCAACGATATATAGGTTAACTGATATTAAAAAAGTAATTATGAATATAACTCATGCTAGAACATACATTTCATTTAGGAATTTTTCGTCATTCTTCATTGCCTTCTGCAACTTTCTATGTTAAATATTATTTCTAAAATTTGTGGCTTTCCAACGATAAATAATACATCTATATCACTTCTTAGTCATATTTTCAGTAATTTATTTTGAATCGGGAAAAAGGATTTTTCCTCCTATATTCTCCAGATAATTATCAAATCCTTTCACAGTTTATATTTATCCATTTTCACTTCCAACAAAAATTTGAAATGGTTAATTATTTCAAAATGATAGATAATTTAGAGGAAGCATTTACCGAATTTAATCAAAATTTTTTGAGGCATTTTTGAGAAAATTAAAAAATTGATTTTATCAAGAGGCACTTCTGGTCAATTAATTTTATCAAAAAAGTTGCTGTCACAGATCTGCCTTAAATATTTAATTTTAATTCCATATATCCTTTTGTTTTTAAGCTAGGCTGACCACAGACAAGGGCACACACAAACCATTTTGCGAAAATTGGTTATTTGTTCTCATGAGACCTCAAAACGTGTAAAAAAAATAAATTAATAAAATAAAGTAAATAGAATTAGAAATTTTTCATGGTTGCACTACTTTCTCTATTTTTTTGGGCAAGTTTCCCATTAGAGTCTTATACTGCCTAACCATGGTTGGTGGGCAAAGTTTTTTTGTGGGACCGCCATTCAATGAAAAAAGTCAAAGCCCCAGGCTGTATTCGTACCGGCACCGCGAATAGATCTCAAATTGGTAAGATTGCATCTTACCACTCTACTGAGCTAAGGGCTCCCTTAGTTTCTTTCCCTTACTGTATATTTCATAAAGTGAAAGGAAAATTGCCGCTAACCACTACATCAGATGGGATCATTAAAGGAGAATGGGAGGGAATTCATGTTAAAAACAGTTACAATGTTCATTTTTTATAACATTGAAAATTATTTTAGAGAGATTTTTTACATAGTTGTCCAAGTCCACTGATTGATGGGTACTATTCCAAGAATATTCATCACTTTGTTTACTTTTTTTTTTTATGTTGAATTTCACTCTAAAATATGACCAATAAATATTTACTATTCTGAATCTTTAATTTGGTAAGAAAAACAATAATAAAATAAATATACATTGGCATGCTTACCTGTATATACATAATATGTGAAATTTAACTTAAACATTCAGTTTTATCCTAATTAAATTAAAATAATTTATGCTTTAGATGCAAAATACCCAATTTCAGGCAATAATAATCAAGATCCTTATAGTTTAGCCCGTGCAGGTAAGTTAAACCTGCAATTTTGTGCCATATTAAATTTCAATGGAGTAGGAATCAGTTAGATAACGGGTTTAAAGCATGTTACACAACAGAATCAAATGTGCAATAACATTTGATTGGGTTTCTAATTATTATTTTCTTAGAGGCCTGTTGCAATAGAGGGTTTTGGTTTGTCTTCACCTTCTGCTGATCAAGACAGTTAAACCACCCTAGTAGAAATAGTTCATTGTGATAATGAAAGAATAATTGAGCTTGTATTATTAATCATTTAACTATTAATTGTTTATTGTTAATTTATTAATTTTTAGTTTGGTGACATTGTTATTTATTTGAGTTTTTTAAAAATCACAAACAAATTTGTAAATGAAACAATGATTTATTCGTTAAAATTAAAAAATAAACAAAAATGCAATTTTGGTCCAAAAAATTCCAAAATGTATAAATTCGTGCAATAACCACAAAATGTGCAATTTAAAACTTGTTCCAATAAAACGTCCTTTTATTAGTTTGAGTTTCAGTTCAGGTTTAACTGATCAAAATCTAGGTTTAGATTCAAAAAAAGCTACATAACAAAAGATATAATTGCATGGAAATGTGGTCTCTAATAATGACAATTGAGGTCCACACAAATAAAATTGTGATAATGAAAGATTTCACAGACACCTACTCTCTAAATCTTCATAATAACCAACACAAAAATACATTATAAAATATCTGTCACATCTAGTGCCGGGTTCCTTTTTTGTAGTTGAACTACTCCAGTTAATTCAGTATATAACAGGCATTTTCAGAACAATTAAGAGGTACTAGGACTGATTTTACCTTTAAAATATAGTATTTATAACTTTTTTTAACATGCTTATTAATATAGTTAAAATAAATAACTTATAGGTATTGAAGGTATTTACTAAATACAAAATTTGTGTGCTAATAGACATTAGTAGGTTTTATAGTTCTTGGGATAGTTTTTCAAATACCAATTTTTTTTTCTTCTGAAAAATGAGAAATTAACATTTTTTAAACTTATTTATGCAAATGGGGAAACTGCTGCTCGTATGAGCAATTCCATTGTAGATGAGTGAGTTAAAGTAAAGGATCATCTTATCAACCTCATGCCAGCAGCAGCGCCAGTTTAATTCCGGCCTGGCCGGGTTGACTTTTATTTCATGACAGTCCCATGGAGTAAAAACTCGGCTCTCCCATTTTGTTTAGAATAGGTTGATTACCTATAGTATATATACACTTTCCTTCTCTGTCAATTAGAACTTGAATTGAAGGTAGCTAAATTCACTATAAAGCAGTTAATAATGATTATTTTTGTAGGAGTAGCAGTTAAAAACTATTTGCCATAATAAATTCACAAAATGATGATTTTTTTTTGTTATTTGGGGAACAAAAATATAATTTTTATAAACTATATCCCGGAAGCTGTTTGACTTAGATATGTTTATTACTACTTAAATTGAAGCTGAATTCACCATACTGTAGTTAATCATGAACATACTGAACATTAAATATACTATACCTTGAAAAAAGTATAATAATTTTTTTTGGCTAGTATGTGACTTAAAAAGTATTGAGCACGGAATGAAAAACAAACAAAATTTTTTTAATTTGATTGGACACCATTTTTCATTCCCCCAGCTTTAAATCAATAGATGTATATTTTGTAGCTTATCTTTGAGGGTGTAATTGATTGAAACAGATGAGACGTTGTATAAAATAAGCCACATTTTTTTTCAAGAATTGAGACTTAAGAAACTTAAAGTAACAAATAATTAATTCATAATAAAAATATCATAAATACAATGCAATCAATACAAATCATAATAAATATATTCTTTATTAAGTCTTTATACAAAAGATAAAATTTTAAACCATTAAATTAACAATTTTTTGTTTTCGTCTTGCTGTTATTGGTCCCAGAACGTCCCAATCTCCTTGCTCATTCCCAAATACTCCTCTATACCAGACCTTTCAACGACATAATCTGTACGCTGTTCTTTGTTACTACTGAACAATGAATTTTCCAACATTTTTAGTCAACATAATTCAATTAATAATTTAAAAAATCACAATGATTAATTAATAACCTTAATTAGCTATTACTACGATATTACAAGTAAACTAAGAATTGTACTAAAAATACAAGTAAGCACTAGTACATTCCCAAGATTTGTACAATTTATGAAACAGAATCAATTGTTCTTTAAAATATTTCACTTGTACTTTCGATTTTAATTTTAGTTTAACATTATTTAGTCAGTGAACAGTCTGACAGTTTCAGTGTTACTATGCTTAAATCATTTCTGATAATGATGTCACTTTGTCTCCAATGTTAAAATTGTGTGATGCACTGTGATAATACAGCATTCTACAATCCTGCTGTGTTGTCTTAAAAGCTTTTCTATTGATTTTCAACTCTAAGTACAATAATAGGATTGTCAATTGTTAATCAATTCTCATTACTTCAGTCATTTATCACTAAAAATACATGTATATTTTTTATTTTTAGATGGTGACTACAAATTTAAATGGGGCGGGTTAAATAAAATAAAAAGAACTCTTTCTTAACTAAAGCCGATTTCTAAGGAATTATTATTTCTTCATGCATATTCAATAAAAAAGTTTGTCAGCAAAAATTATCTTATATTTAGTAGTTTACCATCAGGAAAAGTGTGAAATGACAAAATGAAAGTGAAAAGTCCATTATGGTATTTTTTATCCTTGATACTTTATCACTTGCTAGGTAGTACATACTATTTAGAAAAACAACATCCCTATATATGAAAGATTAATTTTTAAAACTTTGTTTGTTATGTTCCTTATGTAACCGATCTAGCCCGAACCCGATATTATTCCTTCCATAATAAACTCCCTAACCACCCAAACCCACTAGTTTCTAACCTTGCTTCCTCTTCCATTCCTGGCAATCCTCCGAGGCACCTGAAAAGAAGATGGTCTCCTGACCTTATATTGTAAACTGTTTTTAGAGTTCTACTACTGGGTAGTTTCTCTACATCCTGTATCATATCATTATGTCATTATGATCAAATTTACTTGTTGTATTTTTTATACAGTTGTAAATATCAATAAATAAATAAAAAAAAAACAAAAAAAAAAACTGTTTCTTTTGGAATCGATGAAGGACTAACAGCCTAGTGGTTTCACGCTCATCGAACAATATGAATGTAACCTTCAAATAAAACCGTTCCCGTATGCTGACTTGTACTTATTTATTTATATAATATCACTAATAGCTCTCCCCATCGTGAAACAAAATTATTAGTGCTTGTACTTTGTAATTTTTACACTTGTAGTATAGTTATTTACTAATACTATTAGCTTTATTATGAAAAAAGGTCAAGATGTTTGATTTGATTTTATAAAATACTAATTTAAATAGATGAATCCATCATTAGGAATCAATTGTGCAATTGCAATCCATCATTAGGAATGCAATACTTTAATTTCATAGCAATCTAAAATGAATTGTAATATATAGTTAAATTCTTTAAACTACATTATCTCTGAAGTATTTTTATATTTTTCAGTTACATTAGTACTGCATTAAAGGTGCAGATATGTTTCTAATTTGTGTGCCAGTGAATCAATTACTTTTTCTTGTTATAAATTTTTTATGATTCTGTTTTAATTAAGGTTTGAGTTAGACTATGTCGTATCAAAATTCCTTTTACATTTGTTTTATGTATACTAAAAATGTTGATTTTTTTTTTCCTAGTGTCAAATTTGGTCGGAAGGTTATGTATGTTAACTATCTCAACGAATTGGCTGAGCACTTAAATTTGGAACAGATAACTATACCAGACCCTGTCTTACAGTAAGTGTTGAATTATTGCTTCCTTCTGTTATTTTTTTTTATTATTTTTTTTTTAGTGTTAAGTTAAAAAAAAAAATAAAACATTTAATTCATGTATTAGTGAATATATTTGTAATAATGCTTTTTGTATTTAACATTTCTTGAATATTTTGATTTATTGGAGGTTGAAATTGAACTAAAAATAGTTTTTATGTAATTATATTTTTAAAAAATTTGAAATAATTTATTCTTAGGCTTTATAAGTGTGATGTAATGACACAACGTTTAGTAACAAACACTTAGAGTTGAAATCCTAACTAGTTTAAAAATGGTAATTTCTTTATTTTTCATTATGTGATGGCAATCATTCTCCTTTCTATATTTCCAATCATGCCTTATGAAGAAACAGTTATTACTATGTTTTTGTCTTTCCATGGTTGTTAGGGTAATTGTAAAAATCTGTTGTCCTAACAACTATTGAACTTGACAAGACTTCTTTTCCTTTATTTAATTATTAAATCCTTTCATAGGGTATATTTATCCATTATTTCTATCTGCTAACTATAGTAGATGGTCAATTACTTCAAATAATCAAAATTAGAGGTACTTTAGGGGAAGGATTTCGAAAATCCAGCATTTGACTATTTTAATTGGGATATGATTTGAAAAAGGTGTAAAATCAATAAATTAAAGAGGCACTTTTAGTAAGTGGATGCTAACGAAAAATTTGTTATTACCTCTCAGGTAATAGCAACCTGCCTTAAATACATAATTTGATTTTGGTTCAATGTTTTGTTTCTGAGCTAAGCTTTTCACATTCACACACATTTGGAGGCCCTTGAATGGAAATGTGTATTTCAATTGAAACTCCGATTCAAGGTTTTACACGATAGCAATACTATATGCTCTCACTTTACATATATATAACTTAAGTATCGGCAAAAGCAAATTGTCAAAAAAGAGAAGAAGGAATAAGATCTAACACGTTTGAACTGCTGTAGCATCCTGGCTTTATTGGGTTCAGTACATCTCTTCATATACATTCGATCAGCTGATCCCCTCAGTCAGCTGACATCGAAGTAGCAGCTGACTCTGACTGTAACTCCCTTCACCAGTTTACGAACAATCCTCGTAATCTAATATTATATAATATAATAACATAGAAAACAATAACAATTCAGAAAAAGTATTTACAATAAAAATAAATTGCTATATGCATATAATTGTAAAAACTCACAAGCTCCCTGAAATAATTGCTTTATTCATAATTTAAACCTAAGAATAAAATTAAAGAACTCTTTATACAATACCTAAATAAGCTAAACTGAACAAAAACAATTTTTACAAAAGTCAAACTAAACCTTATAACAAAAAACAATGAATAGAATTACATTAATAACTAATTTCTCTGTAATACAATCTAGTAGTGGCTGGCAATATGAACAGTTCTCCTCTTTTTAGGCTCTTTAATACTTTCTACAGTAACAACATTGTGTTCCCTAATAATTATCACCCTGAATGGACTCTCGTATCGTTGTATCTCCTTACCCCTGTTAGACCCCAACTTTCTCTATACCATCGTCCCGATTTTTCCATCAAATCACCAGATGATCTACTCCACCTCCGATTGCTTCTCCATATACATTGGGCGTTGATTTCCATTCGTTCATCCAGGCTCACACCTCTTCTTTGGTATATCCTTATTATATCCTCCAGTTCCTCCATATCTACTGGTCTTCCTTCCTACGAGCTCTCGTTAGATGAAGATTCCACACTATCATCTTCCTCCACCACATTCTGTTCTCCCTCTTCCGGTATCCACTCCCACAGGAATTGCCTAGACGGTTCTCTGCCCTCCTCTTCCACAGCATTTACTGTAATTGGTCGAAACAACCAATCGGCTACCACATTTTCTCTTCTTGGTTTTTATATTATTTCCATATGATACTGTGCGAGGAGCACCTTCGAACGCATAATACTTGCCGAAGACTCTTTCAACTTTCCCACCCATTGAAGAGACCTGTGGTCAGTGTGTACCCTAAACTTTCTGCCAAACACATAGGGTCTAAAGTGGTCAACAGTCCGCACTATTCCCAAGAGTTCTCGTTCTAGTGCTCTGTATCTGGTCTCCATCTCTGTTAGGAGCCTACTGGGCGATCTCCCACTTTACCCCCTTGAGACAACACCCCTCAGCGGGTTCTCACTCGTGTCCATAATGATATTGAATTGCGGAGGGAAGTCTGGGAATGCAAGCACCGGCTCCTGCTGCAGTCTGATATTGACCATCGGAGTATGCTCACCTTTCTCCCTTTTTTAAGAAGGTTGTCGAGTGGGACGAGGTACTTGGCCATTTCTGGTACAAACCTCCGGTAATAATTTAAAGTTCCCAACAACCTCCAAACTCCCATCAAATCACTAGGCACTGCCTTCTTTTGTATAGTTGCAACTTTATCCGCATCAGGTTTATCTTCTTCTCTGGAAATAGTGTGACCTAAAAAATTTATTTGTTCAAATAAAATAAAATAAAATCCTGCCCCAGCGATAATTTCTTGGTTCTCTTGGCCTCCTGTTCCACAGCATTTACTGTAATTGCTTGATGAAACAACCAATCGACT
Organism: Halyomorpha halys; assembly: GCF_000696795.3. Taxonomy (NCBI): domain Eukaryota; kingdom Metazoa; phylum Arthropoda; class Insecta; order Hemiptera; family Pentatomidae; genus Halyomorpha; species Halyomorpha halys. Next base: position 24,481 of record NW_027107036.1, on the reverse strand, counting down.
ACCATATTTTCTCTTCCTGGTTTATATATTATTTCCATATTATACTAAGAGCTCTCGTTCCAGTGCATTGTATCTGGTCTCTGTTTCTGTTAGGCTCCTGCTGGTGTTCGCCACTAGTTTTTTTTTTAAAGTCCGACACCCCCTTCATTAGATCCTAGGCGGTTGCTGTACAGACCTAATCCATTCTGGCGTCATTCCATGAGCTTGCACTAAAGAGATTTCCGGTAGTGGCTGAATCTCCTCCAGAGGTGGGTTCCCTGCAGCTAAAGGTTGGTTGATTGCAGCTTGAGGTTGGTTGTTTTGGTTCAGACCCTCCAGGTTCAAAACTGCTGCTCTCACGATTCCGTTGCTGGCCATATTTTTATAAAATGAAAGGAGATGCCCAAATAAAATCTTCTTGAAAACAAAAATTACTCCGGTATGTAAAGGTCCCGGGTTTCGGCACCACTTAAGTATCAGTGAGAGCAAAACTTAAAAAAAAAGGAAAAGATATGACACACTTGGACTGCTGTAAAAAACTGGCTTTATTGTGATCAGTACATCTCTATATCTTTGATCAGCTGACTCAAGCCGTAACTCCAATTTATATATACACACATATACATGAAAAGGTAAAAGAAACTAAAACCTTATCTTTACCTCTAATACTATATTTTAGAAGAATCAAATGGCTAAAAAATAATTCATTGATATAAAGAATAATATGAAAATTATTAAATATCCCTATTTACGGAGATATGTGAATCTTGCCAGAGTGTCAAATGTCTTATATTTTCTTTTAGTGTAAATGGTGTTTTGATTTGGAAAGCACCAAATTCTATTCAGCCATTATCATTAAAAGCCAATCTCTTAGTACTGCTGAGAAGCTCAGTACTGCTGAGGAGATCGTAAAGGGCTATTATATCTAATGGCCTTATGTTTTTTTCATGCCACTAATTTGCACAGGATTAATAATTATTAATAGCAACCAACACTTGGGAAAACTTAGAAATATTATAATAGTTAGTTTATTTTTCTGATGTTTCTCAGTCTGAACCCAATTGAACTCTTCTGATATGCTTTGCAGAGAGTACTGAATTTCTAGCAGGGTTACAGAACATAACAAAATATGATGAGAAAACCAATAGCAAAGATGAAAATTCTTCAATAAAAAGTAAAAACTTGTTAATTAAGTTCATCTTTTACATTTTATGAAAATTGATCAGTATTGATGAAAAAATTGTGACAACATGAAATCTTGACATATGTTATTGATAAAAACTTCAAAGATCATTATCATCATTGGATTTTATTGTTTATCTTGTTTTTTTCACAATTTTTAGGCATGATGAGAGGTTGCTTGCGAAGCTGAGAAAACCTCCTCGAAAGACAGTGAAGGCTCCTCCTCCTTCCCTTCCCACGCAACAGTTTGGTGTGTCTTTGCAGTTTATAAAAGACAATCACCAAGGTGAAGTAATACCTCCCATTGTGAAACAATGTATCGAGTTTTTGGAATGTCCAGATGGTAAGTTATCATCTTTATGGTTAAATATATCATTAAAAATAAAAAATTCAACTTAGTCTGTTTATTGGATTTATTTTGATGTTCCCAATTTGGAACAAAATGGGTCTAGTCAATAATTATTCAGTTTCCAAAAAAAAAAATTATTATTTTAAAAACTCATTATAAAAGTACAAATAAAATTTATATTAATTAATGTAACCTATTCTCCAATTTTTTTCTTGAAACTTTTTTGAGTAGGATGGTTTTCTTTTTTTTTTTTTGTCACAGAAGAACATGGATCGGTTATTTCCTCTGCCTCAAAAACACTTATCGACTCCAATATTGAAACCATTTTCATTATTTGAACTTATACATTCATCAACACACATGTTATTTGGAATGAGTGGGTTGTCTTTCTTCATCAGTATTTTTCTCAACCATCAATCAATTATTTTCATCCAATGGTAATTGACATTTGTCAAGTTCATCATCAGAATTGTTGGCTATTTGCTATGTCTTAATAATTTAAATATTCAACTGCTTCTTTCACAATAAGTAACATCTCTTTAGTTTTTAAAAAAAATTCAAAAGATGAATATAGCATAAAAAGTAAGTGAACTTGAGTATCCTGTTAAACTTGTAAATAATATAATAATAATAAAAACATATAAAATGGACCCTCGCAATCGTGCGGGTTTTTGTACTGCAAATAGTTATATAAAGTAGTCTGGTCTCAATCTTATATATAAATATACATATGACAACAAATTTTTTTTACTGGTAATTAGTATTGATGCATAATATATAAGTTACACCCTGTGCAAATCAAATTCAGGCAGATACCCCTTGAGAGAAGGAAACAATCCAGGTACAGAGTCGGATGTAATTCCTGTCCATGGTACTAATGATTCAATTGGCGAAAGAGCTGGGGAAGAAGGAGGGATTTGGGACAGAGCGCTCGTTTGTGGAAATTGCTCAAGATCTCATAGATACAAGCGCTAGAGAGGTGGAGGCCCAAATGGAAGTAGAGGAGCCGGGGTGGACTCGGATGGAATATCATCGGTCAAGAAACATGCCAAACCCTTAGAGAAGGAGAGAACACAGAGATGGTAGAAGAGAGAGAGCTAGTAACACAGAAAATAGAAGGAGCCAAGCTAAACCCAGAAACAATGGTCGGCCGGAGGAGGTGTGTGGTAAAACTGGACATCTGATAGCACAATGTCTCCGCACCCGATGTTTTGAATGTGGGACTGAAGGACATATTGCTTGACAGTGTCCCTCTATGTATCGGCGGAGGGAGCAAAATGTGCCTGAACCGATGGAGGTCAGGATATCATAATAGAGGTAGCAGGAGTGAGGTGTCTGGTAGACACCAGTAGTTCCAGTACTATCATGTGTGGAGAAGTTGTGTAGTGGAGAGAGATCACACCAGATTCAGGTATGTCCCCCTCGGGCATACCTGAGGAAGCGAGGCGGAAATAGGTTTGAACCTTTGAACTCGAAAGTTTAAAACGACAGGGAATCATTATTGACATTATGTCTCCATACAATAGTCCATTGTGGGTGGTGAAAAAGAAGATTACACCAGACAAAAATACCAAAAAGTACAGGGTCGTGATAGACTAATGGAAGATGAATGAAAATACAATAGATGAAAAATATCCGATCCCCAGATTTGAAGACTTATCATAAAATTAAAATGCACTTCAAATGTTTGTTCCAGAAATAGCAAAGTATCTCTAAATTATTACAGGAGGTTTGTTCCAGAAATAGCGGAGTATCTCGTTCCACTCAACAACTTACTCAAGAAAGGCATTAAGATGATTGTCACTCTGATGATGGAGGACAATATCAGACGGTGCATGGAGAGGTTGCAGCAAGAGCCGGTACTCGCTTTTCCAGATTTTAATCAGCAATTCATGATAAACACAGATACGAGTGAGTATACACTAGGAGCGATACTGTCTCATGAGGGCGATGGGGGAGAGCGCCCAGTGGCGTATGCCATCAGGCGCCTTATGGAGACGGAAAGTAGATATAGCACAATGGAGCGAAAACTCCTGGGAATAGTGTGGGCCGTCGATCACTTTAGACCATATGTGTTTGGCAGAAGGTTCAAGGTAAATATTGACCACAGACCACTCTAGTGGATGGGAAAACTGAAGGAATCATGTGCCAGGATAACTCGCTGGAAGGAGGTTGTAGCGCAATATAACATGGAGGTTGTGTGGTGGCCGATTGGTTGTCTCGAGCCATAACCACGAACACCGTGGAACAAGAAAATGGGGGTGGCCCAGAGGGCACTTGTGTCACTCTTGCTGCCTTAATGCTATCCCCCCTCCATAGGCAAGAGTGTCACATTGTCAGTTGTCTTGAATTTTGAGTTGTGTCACTTTAGAAATACTAGTGCGATATATTCATTTATCTTTTCTAGGTCAGAAAAAAAAAAATAAAAGTCAGTCTTTGAATAACAAGCGAGTTGGTCATTTCTATCTCCCTTCTCTCTTTTTCATTCTTTGAGCTCACAAATGTTTAAC
>NW_027107036.1:13732-19632 GCF_000696795.3 Halyomorpha halys | reverse complement strand
ATGGCTACTTTTACAAATATTATTAAATCCTATGTAGAGCAAACTAACCAATTATATATGCTTCTTTCATGAATGATGGTTCTAGATGTCTTCGTTCTAAAGATACTACCACTGACAGTAGCTAAAGGCTCGATCCTCTTGTTTCCAGGCTATGTCCAATCCACCGGCAATCCAAACAAAGAATGTCTTTCTTTCTTGGATGACTCTTGATCTCTTTCTCTTGATGTCTACCGCTGACAGCAGACAAAGAGAGGTCCGCACCACCTGCATTCAGCAGAAGTCATCCCCTTGGAGTCTAAACAACAAGTGTCCGTGTTTTCTTAGTTCTTTCTCGTGCCTAGATGTTCGATGTAAACATCAATTGTAGGAATGTGTAAACAATGGTTTTGAGTTTTTTTATATGATATTCTTTATGAATATTTTTCCTTAATACTTATTATCAACTTCTATTTTTACTTAAATTTACTGTTAATATAATTATGAAATAAAATAACAAAAGTTTATAAAATTTTAATCTATTTTCTCAACATAACAGCAATTCAAACGAACTTCTGAAGTATGCATGCCGCCATCTTCTTTATTATGAATGGCATATTTTTACTTCATATTTGACTGATGAAAATTAGATCAACAAAATAAATTACATAAATCATAAAAATAAAGACATAACTAAAATCATCTATACATAAAAAACAACTGTTTATTAAAAAAGAGGATATTGCAATATATATGTGCGGTGAATACAATGATTAGAAGAACTATTTACACATACATATGTAATATTGTGTAATGTATACACATATAACACAATAGTTTGATTTCCTCTTGACCTGCTTTATTGTGAGGGTCCAATTTACTTCATAATATAGAAAATAGGTAAAAGCAAGATTCATGGTTACTCTGTGTTTGTCTTATTATTTGTAAGCAGAGTACACCATTATTATTGAACTTTCAGTTTGAAGACCAATAACACTTAATGTATTCAACTTTTTTTTAACCAATTTATTTTTATAGCTTTAAGAGTACATTAAGAATAATTAATGGAAAAAATCTTTAGCATTTATTACAAGTTATAGAAGAAAAAAAAATGAAATATAATATAAAGTCGTCAAAGGCAATGGAGAATATGATGAAGAAACCTTAAATGAACTGAATTTGTGAATAAATGTTTTCCTGTTTCCATGCTTACTTTGGCAAAAGCCAATTTTCACTTCACCATGGTATAGCTATTATTACATGTCCGTTTGAGCTAAAAAAAATTTACTTTATTTCAATATAGTTATTCTTGATTTTTGTTGGTTTCTTATTCATGATTGTAATAGAATATGAATTGCCAATACTTGGAAAACCATGGAATATTAAAATGAAAAAAATTCATTAAAAAAAAAATGACTGGAAATAACTATCCATCTTAAGCTATGAAATGCACTTGCATATTTACTTAAAGACGTTGATGTGTTGTTAGTGATTAATTTTAACTTAAAGTAGGGTGGTAAGGGTAAGTTATGTGATGTTTCAGTATTGATATTCAGCTTTTCTTAATAAATAGATGTTAATCTCTTTTTAATTTATCATATTTATTTTTTCCTTTAAAAAATGCCGATTTTACTATGCATTTAAAATCTTGAATCATAATTTTTAGCACTGGAAACAGAAGGACTGTTTAGACGCTCGGCTAATGTTGCTGTGGTAAAGGAACTACAAGCTAAGGTTAATCAAGGTATACCCATTGACTTCCAAGGAAATGCACACATTGCTGCTGTGTTGCTCAAGACTTTCCTCAGGGAACTCGAGGAACCTCTGATGACATTTGATTTATATGATGAGATAACACATTTCCCAAGTATGCCTCTTTGTTTTTAATAATAGTTTTCTATATAGTTTTTATTTATTAGATTAGAAACCTAGAATTATAGCTAGGCTTTAAATATTGTAAATTTCTTAAGTTAAATTGTTTTCAATACCGTGTAAATAATTTATTGTAGTGTAAAATAATGAAAATTATGCTTCAAAGTTCTGTAGCTTATATATACCTAATGGTACTTAATACAGCATTCTTGAGCTTTTTTTTTTTTTTGTTTTTTTTCAATGAAAACTAGTGATTGACACATCAAAATTATTCAGTTTAGAAATTAGTAACCTGGAAGGATTACAAGACTTAAAAGAATTAGAGTCCATTTTAAAGGTTTTTAGATGAGTTCAGGTCAGGGAAGGTATCTGATTGACATATGTTTGAATTTTATTCCTGAATAATAAAGCACATAAAGTGAATAGCAATCAAATCCTGCAGTTTTGTAATGATGATAGCTGATGATTTAATTAATCATGAAGTATGGATATAGGATGTTAATAACTAACTGGTTTACCTATCATTGGTAGATTAGTAGAATTTACTCAAAATGATCTCTACCACAGCTATATTCCAGATGCAACCATTTTGATTGGTTTCCTGTCTCATGTGCAGTAACTTTGTTTTATGTGTTGTTATTGATTACAATGGTAGTCTAGTAATGTCATTAAAAAAAAATCTTTCATTTCATTCACTTATACCGTGAAACCTAACCTTATAGACATCCCTCCCAACTGATAATTTTCAAATGTTCCGGTCTGAAGTATAGAAATTTTCAATCCCTTCACAAGGGACACCCCTCTAATGGATCCGGAAAGTCAAATTTTCCTGATCGAGAACTAAATTTATCTCTTTCAACAGTCACTTGAATTATGTTGAAAGTTAAGAAAACCCTATTTAATAGTTTAATTTTTTATATGCATACATAGTTCTTACAAATATATTTTAAAGTCATAATTTTTAGGCTTTAATTAAAATTAAAAAAAAAAATTTACAAATTGCTGATTAGAATTGTTACGACTTAATGAACTCCGATGGGTCAGAGGTCCTTTCTGAAAGGTTGGAGACGATGTTCTTATAATCCACATCAGTGGGCAGACAAATCGAAGCGGCACTCTGATAAATCATGCAGCAAGGCCTGGTAACTACTCTATACAAAGCGACTGGGCTACTGTACCATAACAAGCTGACTGGGCGACTGAACTTTGGCCACAACACGTATTGTTGTGGCAAATAATCCCACGAGCATAAATTCTCTTCATTCAAAACAAAACATACTTATAATGTAATTAAGTATTAAATCTTAAATCTATTAACTGCCTATTTACAAAATATTTACATTTTAATTAATATACATGGCGTTAACATACCACCCACCAATTTTTATCTTGGGGCAAAAATTCAAAGTTTAATTTACAATGATTAGTTCGAGGAAAGCAATGGGCCAATTTCATGAAAAATAAGAAAACATTCTACTTAAATTGAATAAACTATAATATCAACTGAAAGGTTAATCTGACTCAACAATTTCTTCTGTTATCACCCCTCTCCCCAAGTGCACTGTTCTGTGAAAGAACACTTCACAGCTAACTTGATTGTCCGCTACCAATGGTCAGACGTTACTTTTTATAATAGAAAACAAAATTGAATATAAACTTTTAACAAAAATTTTCCATTATTTTATATGAGTAGAATGAGTGCACTTTAAAAGTAATAGAAGAAATTAAATATGAAACTTTTAGGACTATTAATAAAGACAAATCAACTTGTAAGTCACCATAAGTACCATTAATAATTTTAAAATATGTTGACACAAAATTCAAATTTTTAAATAAAATATAGAATCCATTTTGGCTCAGAAGAACCTTATGCATGCTATAGTTTAAAGGTATACACCGAACAAAAAAAAAGTTTACCTACTCTTAGGAAATAATCTAACCTAATCATCCCACTGTTGCTCATCAAACTATGTCAAACTTAGAGTAATTCAGAGATTTAAAAGCCCAAACATCAATGCTTCAAAACACTGCACCACAAGGATAAATTCTCTTTATTTAAAACAAAACATACTTATAATGTAATTAAATCTATTAACTGTCTATTTAAATTTTAATTAATATACATGACATTAACATACTGCCCTCCAATTTTTGTCTTGGGTCAAAAATTCAAAGTTTAATTTACAATAATTAGTTCGAGGCTAGAAGGAGAGATAGATTTGTAAGTCGTCTGCATATTGATAATACTGGGAATGCTGGATGGGAAGTGTAAGGTCATTGATAAAGATGGAGAAAAGAGTAGAGGATAGAGAGGAACCTTGAGGTATGCCTCTATAAGGAGATAGGGAGCTAGAGGGAGGATTATTAGAAATAGCAACATACTGGGAATGACCAGTAAGGAAGGATTGAAACCATTGGAGAGCACTAAATGACAAAGAAATACTGTGAAGTTTAGAAAGAAGGATGTTGTGGTAGACAGAATCAAAGGCTTTAGAAAAATCGAGGGGAATAAGGATAGTGATTTTCTGCTGTTCTATGGCTGTGTAAAGGTCTTGAGATATTTTAATAAGAGTAGAGTAGCCTGGCTGGAAACCAAGCTGAAGGTGTTTCAAAAGTTTATTTAACTCTAGAAACTGGGATAGTTGGGATTGTACTATACACTCTAAAGGTTTGGATAGGTTTGATAATAGGCAAATATGTCGGTAATCTTTCGGGTTTTCTAGATTTGAGGTTTTATTCATTTGACGGACTAGTGCATTTTTCCAGACAGAAGGGTTGGTAAAACTTTTTAGGGAGAAGTTGTAGATGTGATAGAGGATAGGAAGAATAGGGTACTTCTACAAATTTGAAAAACAATGCAACAATAATATAATAATAAAAACTGGTTTAATAATTATTATTTAAAAAATTTTTTAATATAATTTTATAAACCTATAATATGTTACCCTATTATAACTATAACATTCTGTCTCTTCTTGGCTCTCTTTGTCTAAAATCCATAAATTTTACTTCATCAATTTTTTTTTTTTAATTATAAAATATTACTGAAAACCACTAGTTAGCTCTTTGGTATCTTTATCACTCTAAAACAAACTTGATTTTCGTCCTAATCCTAGATTCAAAAAACTTAATAAAAAGAGCCAAAGATTTAACAGACAAAGAACATTTAATTAAGTCATATCCAGTTATCAAGTGGGGAAATTAAAAGAAAATTTTTATCCTGAAAGAATAATAAATAAAATTTGATATAATAATAGTGAAAAGAATATAGATAGGTTCTAATAGGGGAAGTACATGGATGAAAAAATAAAGCATATTGAAAAAGAAAAATGCAGGAAATAAAAAAACAAATCTAGAAGGCATCATAGACTATTACAAAGGTAATGTTAGCATAGTGAAATAAATTAAAATTAGCTGAAAATTATAATAAACTTGACAAATGTTTGAGAATTAGGAAGGACAAAATTGGAATGATGGACAAAAAGAATGTGGTGTACAGAATAGATTGCAATGATTATAGGGGTATTCATGATCTTTAGTTTAACATGTTAAAGCGTGTTAAATGGAAAAACTCATGTTAAATGGAAAAAATTGCCTTCTTTGGCCGTGGTAAAACGAAATAACATGTAACATGGCTGAGAGTCTGTTACTTGGTCTGTTAAATGGAGAATGACGTCACACAATAGGCCAGTTGAGCTCGCAACCATTTTTGTTTGTTGTGTCAGGTTAGTTCTTTCGTGTTTGTGCTAGTTATCATACCCCTGTTATTAAATCACAATGGATAACTTTAATAATACAACGGAGAAAAAAAACAGAAGAGGTATTAGCAGACCGCCTTGTGTTGGATAGGGAGCGATTTGAATTTGAAAAGGAAAGGATTGAGGGGGAGCTGAAGCTTCGTAAAACCAAAATACCAAAAAAATTTGAATTAAAAAAATTAAAACTAGAGCTTTTAAAGAAGTCCGATTGACAAAATAATTGAACTTAAAAATAGTTATAATTATGTATGTATTCTTACTTATGTATATATTATTATTTATGTATCATTAATT
>NW_027107036.1:0-8397 GCF_000696795.3 Halyomorpha halys | reverse complement strand
ATGATCAGTTTAGAATTTCTGAAGTTGCTTAGATATAGTTAATTATTACCAGAAAATCCCTGTGCAGTTAAAGGATAGTGGTTTTGAATTTGAGGTATAATGACTTGAAAAAAAAAGTTTGTATTTCTATGGGAAAAATTGAAATTTCTTTATTATCTGACTTTTTTTGCACTATATTTTACCATCCTGGCTCAAAATTTCAGCTTTTGAGCCAAGAGAACTAAATTCATTATAGAGAATAAAATTCATGAATTTTAACTACAAAACAAAACAAATAAAAATCAAATTTTCATTTGTTTTTTGTGACTATCTATTTTCAAAAATATTTTATTAGAACTAATATGCTGTCTGCCAGAGTAATATAAAATTATGAAATCAATCCTTACAAACTAATGAATTCAAAGAAATTTTCTTGTGGAGGCCATGGCAACATTGATGGTAATGTTTTTGTGCTCCAGTAAATATATAAAATATAGATTACAGAAATGAGCTTGACTAGCTAATCAAACTTTGACTTCTTTTTCCGATGTCTTCTGCCTGACTATAAAGTAAGACAGAGATAAAAAATTGGCAGTACAAACCTGTTTGATGTTAATCCCTCTGGTGTGGTTGTGTAGTTCAACCATCGGTAATATTCATGAGATTACTATCATAAGGATTTATGGGAGACTTTGCTTTAAATTTTGTTTGCTTTTAATAACTAGCAATCAAATTGCAATAGTATTTTCATTAATATAGATATAGAACATTTATTTTTATATTGAAGAAATTTACTGCTTACTGAAAAGATATTATAACTAATATTATTTTTTTAGGTTATTGATAGGTGTGACCTTAACAAAATGACATCTTCAAACTTGGCCGTGGTTTTTGGTCCGAATCTTATATGGTGTCAATCAGGGCAGCTTTCACTCTCTGCCATCTCTCCAATAAATATGTTTACGGACTTTGTGCTCGTTAATCATGAGCAAATATTTATTATATAGTTTGTTGTTCTTGTTGTATTTTGTTGTTTTAAAGGCTTATTCAATTAGCCTTGAGTACATCAAAGTTAACTACTAGAAAAATCAAACTTGTTAATCAAGCATGTTTTTATTATCATTCCTGAAAATAATGGTTTCTTTATGTGTAAGAATCTCAGGGTATAAATTTCAGAATAAATGTACAAAGATACATGTCTATATTTCAGGCTTATGTACAGTATTGAAGTCTTAACCAAGTGCTATGATTAAATTAGATTTCGACATATAAAAACATTAATGTACATTTGTCTTTGGTTAAGGCATTTTATTATTGTTCTTACCTATCACTAAAATTCTCTTTTCAGTACAATGGTGGTAATGAATATTATTAAACAATTCTGTTTTGTATAAAATTTCGTATTTGCCCCATTGTTATTGTTGAACAATTATTTTATTTATAATACATAAATGGTTTTATGAAAATTTTGTTTATTCAATAAAAGTTCTGATTGCAACTTTATGCATACAGGGTTTAGCTGGATGAATTGTTACAATTGTGTGGCAAGTAAATATGTTTATATGGAATTATAAATATGGAAACACTTCTTCTCATAACTGTATCTTAGAATCATTCACCAATTTCTTACTCATAATTTAAAAAATATGATTCTAAAGTTTTCAGATGGTTGTAGTAACCTACAAGAATGACCTGTCTATGTTAATATACCATACTTTATGTGTAATAACATAGTTTTCAACGTAAGGGAACAGGTTTTTAAATAAATTTATGATGGGGCATTTAGCACTTATTATTGTGAGTAGCAAAATGTAACTTGAGTATTAAAAACTTACTACTTATTGAAATTAAATTAAACTAAGCGTCTCTACGATGTAATTGTAAATAATGTCATAGTTTATTTCTCTATCAATTTTTCTTAATGGATAAAAATTGTTTTCAGATTATGTATAAAATCACACCATATAAATCATTTTTAAATTTATAGTTTGTTGTGATATGACCCTTTTCTAGTGTTTTAAAAGACTAACTCAATAGTAGTGGCCACTTACATTTTTAAGTATCTCATTTCAGAAGACTATTAATGTCTCTTAATTAATTTATCAAATTCTTTTTTAATTTTTCCTAAATATCGGGAAAATAATTTTCAACTGCTTTTTCTTTTTTAATTTATATTTTAGTAAACATCACTGCGAATGAATAATGAGGCTTTTTAACTACTATTGGTGTTTTCTTTAATAAACATTATTCTAGTTATTATTTTGTAGTCTATCCACATTTCCTTCCTTTTTTTTTTCTCCTATTCTTTCTTTTAGCAATGCCAAAGACCCACATTTATAAAAATAAAAATAAGTTACCTCATAGATAATTTATATTATTGTAATTACTTTAAAATGTGTGATTTGAAACAAATATCTGGTCAGTTAATGTTTTTTTAATCAGTGAAATACATCACTGTTATCACTTTGAGTATTATTGAGTGAGTGAAGAGTAGGATAAGTTATTTTGGTGCTGCTAAACTTGTATTAAACCAGTAACTAGAAGAACGTGCTCAATGATGAATAAGGGTACTGTAAAATTATTTTTGGAATGATCTTCTCTGCCCTACTCAACGTTTTTTTTTTTCTAATATTTTTCTTTATTGCTTGCTGTGTTCTTCTCCCCTTTACATACCAATCTAAATTGTGATCATATGTCTTTATTTAGGTTTGAAGAATGTAAATATCTATTAAATTGTATATAATTATAGTCATCTGTAATTTATTATTTATCATTATAAGAAAAAGTGAATCATTATTAAAAAAATAAATACATAAATAAAAAAAAGAAAAAAAAAGAATATAATGAGAGTCTGGACTAATTCAGATATTTTACCGCATGTTGTGTAGTTTTAAAATTAAGAAGTATTTATGTAAAATATGAATAATATTACTAGATAAGAGTTGATTGTCAAAGAGTTAGTAATTAATGGCCTATTCAACACTGGAAAGAAAAATAATATAAAAAAGAAATGATATTACAATCAAGTTCAAATGAAAAAAAATTAGTTGCTGAACCATTCCATTCACTTACTCTCTTCTCTCTATTATATTTAAAAATATAGAAATACAATAAAAGACTGTGAATGTAGGATATAAGTAACAAATTTATTATTGTTATTTTTATTTATCTGTTTAAAAAAATTACATTCCCAATTCAAAGAATTCAATTTTGATGATTTAGATTTTAATTTATAAATCGAATAACAAATCTTATGTATTAATTATTTTTAAAAGTTATGATGTGATTTAAAAAATTTTATTTAGATATTTTTTTTCAAATATCATCATAAATTAATCGCCAAAATAAACAGAACTATTGTAACAATTATAAATAAATCACTATAAAATGTGTTTCTTAATTTGAAATAGTCTATCCTTATTTGTATATTCATAGGTATTATTTTTTCTTTAAATTAAGTATTTATGATGAAGATATTTTGTATTATCTAATAGGATGTAATAAAATTATTAAATTATTCTTTATTAAGAAGTTTTCAATTTTATGACATTTTGGGGGCCCATTGCTTCAAGCAAAACTAATATAATTAACCTTCTCATGGTCATTTCTGACATGTAGGGGATTATCTAATGGTAACCAACCTATTCTTAGTGGGGTTCATGTGTTCATTTTGTGGGACCAACACAAAATAAACAATTTTCTTGGGACCACCACTAAATAAACACTTTCCATGGGACCACCACAAAATGTCAACACCCTAGGTCGGGTTTGAACCCGAAGAGGCAGCCAAGGTTGCAATACCTTAATTCCCTCGGCCACAAACAGCCCTCATCCTAATATTTTTCCTGAAATTTATAACATAGTACAACAGGGTTTCTATGAAAAATGAGTTTTTATGAATTTTCACATTATGTTAAATGTGCCCAAATGTAACTGTGAGGGTCCAGGTCTCACAGCATTATATCAGAGCTGGCTTTGTCATGGCATTGTTCACCCTTAGCTAGAGATTTTTCAGGATTTCAGATGTATTTACTTGAAAATATACAGTCATTTGTTGCTTTATTTGGTTAGAACTTTCTTTAAATCTGGGATTCATTGTCAACATCTTGTTTGAAATGGAAGCCACCCTAATCTCAGTATCACTTGATAACTTATTTGTGGCTCTGCAGTAGGTTTCTCCAGATTCATTGTCTATTATGTTAGTACCTGTGCATTGAAAAAAATTTACCCTGATCAAAAGTCAGCATCATGAGTACATACTGTTATATTCATGCCGTTTTCCAATTCATAGAGCTTTTTAAATAATGTTAGATTTAACTATCTTAAGTCTCTTTCCGTTTTGACTACTGACGAAAATATTGCCAAAGTTCACCAAATGATGCTAGACGACCGCCGAATTAAAGTGACATAGATAGCAGAGGTTATGAACATGTCAAAAGAACGTGTTTGTTACATATTAGGTATGAGAAAGCTGTCCACACATTGGGTCCCGCGTTTGCTCACGTTAGACCAAAAATGTGTTCGAATGAACATTTCCAACGCTCCGTTGGCGTAGTTTAGGTGCAATAAATCCGAGTTTTAACGCCGATTAATTACTGTAGATGAAACTTGGGTACACAATTGTACGCCTGAAACAAAAGTACAATCCAAACCGTGGACTATAAAGAGGGAACCGGCTCCAAAAAAGCAAAAACAGTTTTCTCGGCTGGGAAAGCGATAGCGATTATTTTTTGGGATAGTCGTGAAGTTATTTTAATCGAAAAGGAAAAAGCATGCCTTACACCTTTACTTGACAAGCTGAAGGCAGAACTTGCAAAAAAAAACAGCAAAGCAACATCATGACAACCATAACATAAACATAACAAATATAAACTTGTCGAGCTGGCTTATTTTCTTGACTACTCTGTTTATCAAGAAGGCCTCAACAATGCGTGTTAAGTTAATAAAGGTAAGGTAGTTGACAAGGAAGATGACTAGATAGGATGAGACTAACGGGTGATACCCGTAATATCTCGGAGGATGGTAACCTCGTCGTACCGGGTACTATTCCGATAAACACATGGGAGGAATGCAGACCTGGAGGGTAGCTAGCGTACAGTCATCTAGGAAGGTGCCTTCGTCCTGCCGGGTACTATTCCGACAGAGGCGAAGGAGGTATGTTAGTCCGGAGGGTAGCGATAGCAGGTAGAGGAGAGAGATCTTGTCAAAAAATAACAACCATTTAGAAATCAGGATTGGCTATAAACTGAAACTTTCTCAAGTAGTGGCTGTGAATTAGTGATGTTCTCTGATCAACAAGGGTTTTTTTTCGTACTCTCCTGAAAATTTAAATAGGTTAATTATACTTAAATATAGTGGTGTATGCTATATGTATAGCTACCAGTGCACCTCATCCACAACCTGGACCACCGAGCTCCAACGAGAAGCCGCTGTTCTCCTCCTTCAACCAACTAGAGTCTGTATTACGAAGCGTCAAAGGGAACAAGGCGTCAGGACTGGACGGAATCCCGTATGTACTCATGAAGATACTTCCTAGGAAGGGTAAAGCCTTCCTACTCAACATCTTTAACTCGTGCATGGGGATTTCGTACTTTCCTACCGCATGGAAACGAACTATTGTAGTACCTCTACTCAAACCGGGGAAGAAGGGAGACTCGACCGAGCACTATCGTCCGGTCAGACTCCTCTCGCACATGAGTAAGGTGTTTGAACGGCTCATCAACAACCCGATGGAACACTGCAGAGAGGAAAATGTCATCCCACCACAGCAGACCGGATTCAAACGGGGAGTCGCCTGTGAGCAACCCCTGTATAATATGTATAAAATCTCTAACATCTTACCCACCTTTAATTCTTCTACTTGTTCAATTACCTATGTATACATTTTATTTTCCACTTCTCTCATCACTTCATTTTATTAATTCCATTCTGTAAAATTATTCACTTAATGTCATTCTGAATTATGAGAGATAGTTGACCGTGGATGATGAACGCGGAGATGGTTGGGGGTGCGGTCAATGATAAACACAAATACGTTGGATTAACCTATTTTTAATGTACCAAGTGTGAGTTTCTAGCCTTCTTCAGGGCTAAAAGCAGAACAAGATAACAACCACAATAAGTATAGAAAAATAAAAGAATAAAAAAGAAAGTATAAACAGAATAATTTTTCACATAAAATGAATAATTTTACCAACCATCTTCTCTTCGTTCATCATCCACGGTCAACTATCTCTCATAATTCAGAATGACATTAAGTGAATAATTTTACAGAATGGAATTAATAAAATGAAGTGATGAGAGAAGTAGAAAATAAAATGTATACATAGGTAATTGAACAAGTAGAAGAATTAAAGGTGGGTAAGATGTTAGAGATTTTATCAGGATTTAAGACAAGGAGGATATCATCTACATATTTTTTAGTAAGAATAATATCAACTGGTAAGAGTGGGATAACGAAATCAAGCTAATCATTTAGGACAATGCTGGAAAGATCGGGAGCTAGAGGATTTCCCATGGCCAGCCCTGAAATTTGGTTAAAGAACTGACCCTGGAAGGTAAGGTTACCAGATTTACAACAGAGTTGAAGGGATTCGAGGTACGAAAAACGGTTAAGGGAAGTGTGGGGTGCAATGGATGTCCTTATATGACTTAATAAAAATTACGTATTAATGGTAACTTTAATGCACGTTTTCCGGGATAGCCAGGTTTGTTAATAGCATTTGCTCTAAGGGTGCGACGATAAAATTAATAATAAATTAATACTAAAGAAAGAAGATTAATCCTTATAAACAATTTTCATAACAAATTATTCATTTTATCAACATTTTTAGTATTAAAAAAAAAAAAAGGTTTTAACGTTTATGTTTATTAACAAAAAGTATAAAAATAATTAATAAATGAAATAGTTTAAAAGAAAATAACAGAAAAAAATTAGTTTTGTTAAGATATATATTTAAAGTTTATTTATTGTTCAATATGCAAACAAATGTGTTAGTTTATTTTCTTATTTCTCACTTCCATGAAATTATATTTTATGAAGACGCTGTGTGTGACCTTGTTAGGTGCTCACTTCAACCTGCAGTAATATTTTAACATTTTGATGGGAATACTGTGAAAGTATTTACTTTTTTTTATAACTCTGGGAACAATGAGGGGATGTCTTAATGAGATTAGATATTGAGAAACAATACAACTCTGACAAGAAATCTGTTAATCGACAAATCAAGCCATACCGCGCCAAGCCACACTCGGTTTGATAACCAATCAAAGTAAAGTAATTAACCAGATCATTGAGTAATCAAACAATCAGTGTTGTGTCGTTCGGGGCTGATCGCTGATCTAGTAAACCGTTATTCGGAATTTACACTGGGTACCTTCACACTATATAACACATGCTTAATCAGTTTGCTAATAATTTTTTGAAAATGATTTTAGATACATAGAACGGAGAGGTTGGAGTTCTTACGTAGTAACAAATATTCAAGCTCAAAGATACACCTAAGTTTAATGAGAAAATTAATATATAATCTTCCCATCGTGGAATACTAAACAGAAGACAGTTTATAAATAATAAACAAGTAATTAATCAAAGTAAATATCTACAATTTTTATCCATTATTGTACTAAAAGTTTGCCAGTAAGAAATTTATTTTTATTATGGTAATATTTAATTAACAAATCTTTCATTAATTACGTAAAACAGTCCTATTGTATTGTTAATAGTCCTGTAGCGAGAGGGACCAAGTGGTTGAACCAAAGCTCACCAGAGCGCTCCACCTCGAGCCTCACCGAAGCTCTCAAATTTTCTTATTACTTTATTGTGTAAAAACACATTGTAATTTTTGTATATTAATAATTTCTGTACATACTATTTAGCAATATCTGTACAATGAACAATAAATGATAACAATGCAATGCACGAACCTATCTCAAGCAGACATGTACCGACCGCTTCTCGGTCACAGTGCGTCGTACAGTTGTACAGTACAGTTGTAGTGCGTCGTACAGAGACTCTGTTCAAGACAATTTAATTGTCTTATTTTTTGTTGGTCGACATCGATTTATCGAAGTCGCCCCCTCCACATCATTCACCTTTACAGGTTTGGCAGCGGAAGAGGATTCACCGTTGTGAACAGAGCTCTCTGTCCTCGTTACGGTCCGCACCACAGCAGCTCAGTGTTAGTTCGCAGTGCCGTCTCTGGCAGTGCAGTGCAGCTCTGGATGCTGCGGATGCTGGATCTGACACTGTTCCTCGAGCTCGAGCTCCTCCAGCTGCCACTTCAGCACCTAAGAGGCCACCACCAATAATAATATCCCCTGCCGTCTCACAGACGTCAGTCAAGGAGATGCTTCTTAGTATAAATGTGAAACAATTTTGGACAAACTCCTCACAGGACCAAACACGAATCTACTTAC
>NW_027107035.1:50169-51362 GCF_000696795.3 Halyomorpha halys | reverse complement strand
ATTAAAAATATTAATTAAACTAGATAAAACTAATTACTGTAGTTAAAATTTGTAAGGATGATGAACTTCGGTCGTAAGTCTTAATTAATAGTTCAATACATTTGCTTTGGTTTTTAAATGGACCTAATCAGAGAAAAGCTCACATTTCGAATTATTAATTTACTTTAATTAAATCAATTGAAATTACTACCAGTTTAAGTCCGCAATTTAATTTCTAATCAAAACCAGCTCATCTCATGTAAGCTTCATTAGGATTTATGTTTTCATAATGTCAGGTTTTATCGGATTTAGTTTGGTAATGAAAGTTTTTTTTTTATGTCTTTTCTTACTTTTACTATTATCTATAAGTGTTATAAATAGGGCCGCCCATAGCTCAGTGGTTAAGACAGAGTCTTACCAATTAGATGAATATTGGTGGTGCCGGTTCGAATCCGGCCTGGGACGTTGACTTTTTTCATTCAGTGGCGGTCACACAAAATGAAGAACTTTGACCCCCAACCATGGTTAGGCAGTATAGGACTCCAATGGGAGTCTTGGCCGAAAAAAAAAAAGTTATAAATCATTTTAGTTCTTATTGCACTAATTATTATTATTAAAAATTAAATATGAACCGCTACAACTCATGAAGCGGTTACTAGACCAACGGTTGTGCAAGGAGGTGATTTAGTCAAAATCACGCTCGACCGGCAGATTTTTACTACACTTTATGAGGCTGGGTGGACCCCAGAGGTCTCCCGAACCCACAGGGCTGCCTCACAGTTACAGTTGAACAGAGAATAAATATATGCCACAGCCGGATCCCCTCGGATAACTCGGGTCCTTGGAGTTAGTAATGCACTGATTTACCACAGAGCTACCCCGCTCCTATAAATAATATTTTATTGATATGTGTACATAGTTGAGTTTAATAACTTAAAAAATTGAAGAAAAAAAAAATGTTGGAAGAAGACAGTTGGCCATATGAAGTAGATTATTGTAGGAAGATAATCCGGGTGACGGTTAATTAAAGGTATCAAAATAGTAAAAGAAAACTATTTATTGTTAACCAACGTTTTGCCCCACTTTGCAGTGATTCGTCAGTGCTAAATGAAAAAACAAAGATACAAAAATTGTAAAAATTGACTGAACATTAAAATAAAAAACATTTTAAAACAATTTTTTTGTTTATAAAGTATATAAAAAATAAATAATAA
>NW_027107035.1:37567-48161 GCF_000696795.3 Halyomorpha halys | reverse complement strand
GGGTGGTTCCTTCCCAAGATTTTCAAGTGTATATGAAACATTCTACATATTTACCTATTGTATTATTTTCTACAGTTGTAAATTACATTAAATAAATAATTAAAAAAAAAATTTCTGACATTTCCTGCAATACCCGTTCCAGGTTTTTCAGACTTTACAACAGCCCACCGAACCGCATGGACAGATCCTTCCTTATCAGATCCTCTTCTCAATGGAATCCCATTGGTGCGAAATAGTTAAGCAAATTTGATTTAGTTTATTTGAACTAATTAACCATTTTGCATATTTAACAGTAATAAAAAATGAATAAATATAAACTATGAATTAATTTGATGATTAACTAGAGGAGAGATTGAGACAGTAGTTTAGGGACTTGGAAAATTGGGGGCAACCGCGGGATCTCTCCCGAGATCATACTAGCTGAACCGGCAATGCTATTGCTATATTTAAGGATGTATATAGATTTAATGAACAGAATTGATAGTTTCTTTTAAATTATTGTACATTTTGTTATTATGATTTAGTCACTTCAATAGTTTTTAAAAAATAGTCCTCATTGTGCATCAAAATTTCCTAGATATTGAAACAATTCGGACCGGCATTGAAATGGGAGTTTATAGTTTGAGGTGACACTAAAGGTGACGCTTTTTTCTAAACAAAAATTTGATGACTTACTTTATTTCGATCATTCCCTTTTATATATATATAGATGATGTTATAAAACGGTAACTTTGGTAACGTACTTGATAACAATTAACTTCGCTGTATCATTTTTAGTACTGGTCCAATTTAGGTGATTTTTTTCTTATGATTTAAGACCATCTATCATATTCTCATGTATATACTACATGAAATAGGAATAGTTTTAAAATACTAACCAAGGCCGCCCGTAGCTCAGTGGTTAAGCCACTGTCTTCTTACCAATTTGATGTCAATTGACGATGCCGGTTCGAATCCGGCCTGGGGCCGTTGACTTTTGACGTGACAACGTCTTATAAATCATTTTGCGGGATGCCATGTTAGAAAAAGTGTCCCGTAACGGAAATTGACTTCGTTTAACATATGGATATTATATCATATGTATAAAAATTAATTAATGTATAACCAAGCAAAAATAAATATTTGAATTCAATATGTGAACTGGTTTATTATTTCAAATATATAACATTGGATTGATTTTAATTTATATTTATGTAATATTAGCATAGAGTATACGTTGTCACGGAAATATGTCGCCTCGGCGCTTCGCGCCGAGGCCTACACGGGCACGGTTTTTTTCATTGTGTGACGGTCCCACAAAATAAAGAACTTTGACCCCCAACCATGGTTAGGCTGTATAGGACTCCAATGGGGGGAATCTTGGCCAAAAAAATAAATAATAATAATAACCATCTCTTCTGTAGTTTAATACTAGTACTATATTGAAAAAAATCGAAACGACTGACCCATGAAAGTGTGGTAAAAGATTTTTAGGAGTGAAACAAAGTTGATATTTTTTTTTCAGCACCTCGAGAAACCCTTAAATACGAATTTTCGAAAAATACAATTTTTTAATCCAAAATTTAGAAATAACCTCAACCCGACTCGAAAATCTAAACCAAACTTGGCAGAGGTTTAGGGCTCTTTAGACTGCACCAAAGGCCACATAAACAATTAGAACCGGATATAAAAAATAAAATGTCTGATTTTTTCCCTATTTGAAACCCATATTTCGCCATTATAAGGGAATTAAATTTAATTTTGTTCATAAATTTTTTTGCTCGAGAATTTGGGGATTTCATTATCTTTAAACCTTCCTACAATGAAAGGGGAGGTATTGAAACAATCAGTTCACTAATTCAAAACTTTATTGTGGACAAAGATTCGAACATTCCCTTTTATATATATCATTTATACATGGATTTATTATATTTTGTTAAACTGTTCCATTCTCGGCAGGAAAAAAGTTGATATTCATTATTTGAACCTCGAGAAACTCTGATACAAATATAATTTGATTGATATTTTCGCCGTCCAGGGTGGTACGTTAGAGTTGTGTGATGCGCTTAGTGCACTAGATTTTTTATCCTGTGATATTTCCTGCTGTGAGCTCATGCTTTTATTTTTGGACTTTTTCAATAATATCTTCATTTTTCCTCTCATTTTTTTTTTTAGTTTTCGGTATCATTGGAATAATACTTATAATATAATCCTTCAGCTCTAGATACGCCCCCCAGTAGCCACTTTCACCTTGGCAATGTTACGCAAATATCGCTCTCTGCTAAGGTTAGGTCACTGCTCTCCTGGTTTCAAGTTTAGACCCGATGGTCAGAGCGAGCGGTCATCGAGTTGTGATAACGAACCGGCCGTAGCTCACGCTTTCTCGGATTCCCAACGTCCCTTAAAAGATATGACGTCAACTTCTATCTTCGGCCCATATAGGTTGAAGAGCCACTTTCTATATTTAGCTTTCTTTTGGTATCCACTGTCAGGAGAATTTGTAAGGGGTGCCATCTTCGATGACAGGATGCAGTTTTGCTGCAAAATAAATTCTGTAGAAAATGGGGACATTTTCCTTTAGGTAATTCTATACATTGTAGTCTAAGATGCGGTATTCGAGAAACTGACTTATTCATATAAAGTTTTTGGCTCAGTAGATATAGGTTTGTGGATAGAAATAATCTCCACAAAGACGGGGTTTGATATCTTTAGTTCTTTGTTGGTATATGTTTGCTATATTAATTTCCTTTAGGTAATTCTATACATTGTAGTCTGAGATGCGGTATTCGAGAAACTGACTTATTCATTCAAAGTTTTGGGCTCAATAGATGTAGGTTTGTGGGTAGAAATAATCTCCACAAAGATGGGGTTTGATATCTTTAGTTCTTTGTTGGTATATTTTTGCTATGTTAATTATAGAACATATTAATTATACATTAATATGTCTTAACATTATAAGCTAGCCCGAACCAGATATCACTCCTTCCATTATAAAATCCCTAATCACTCAAACCCCCTAGTTTCTAACCTTGCATCCTATTTCATTCCTGACGTCTGCCTCCGAGGCGTCTGAAAAGAAGATGGCCAGGAGACCAGCTAATGTAAAATGTCATTAGAGTGCTACCGATGGGTAGTTTCTCTACACGTCTGTAACACTCCAATTTAACTTCTCACTCAGATTTACTAAATGTATTATAATGTACAGTTGTAATTAGCAATAAATAAATTTTAAAAAAACAAAAACATTATAGGTATTGTATAGTCTATACCAGACGTGACCAACGTTTCTGTATGTAAGATCGCCTTTTTATCTTATGAGCGTTTCGCAATCAACTTGTTGCCATAGTAGTAGTCTAAGGGGGAAGGAATGTGAATTGCATACTGTGTTTTTACACTATGTTTCAGTATCGAGTGCATTCCAGCGAGGTATGATGTACATAAGTAATATATATGTTCAAAACTTATTTTTAAATCTTTTATTAACTTTTCGAGATATAGACTTGTAAAAAAATGAATTCCCAGACCCAACTTTTGATAGCTGCATTAAAATCGATTTTCCGACACTTTTTCTAGATAGACTTTTACTAACTTAAAATGTAATTTATTTTTTTTAACAACCGCAATGTATATGTTGTACTCTTTGTTCGTAAATTTGTAATAAAGCTACACAATATGGCTGATAACTTGATTTCAATATTTCACTTTTGGGTTTTCCACCACTCCTGGTCTAGACCATAATAAAAAAATAATATTATAGTCTAGAACAGTGGTCGCACAATAAAAGTGACTTTAAATGCCCTGCAATAAGCATTTTTTTTTTAACTTTATTTGGAATTTAAATAAAAAACTCTAGTGCTGTATTACAGAGAATGAGATGCCAGAAACATTAGTTTTAAAAAATGAAATTAGATAGCAAAATGATGAGCTAAAAACTGAAAAGCTAAATATTTTTACTCTGTTATGAATTTTATATATATTTAAAACTACCCACCGCATAAAAGAAACATTAAAATATTTTTTGAAGTACAATATATGTATATATTAAAAAAATAAATATGTACCTCTACAATCGCTGCATGAAGAGTCAAAGGTGCAGTACTTTGTAAGAAAGTACTATTACTAAACTAACGGTTGTGCGAGGAGGTAATTTGATCTGAGTCATGCCTTAACCTTCAGATTTTCCTCAATTAAGGGTGCCTACTTTATGAGGCTGGGTGGAACCAACAGGGCTAATCACGGCTTTATTCCAACCCGGGTCCTATATTTTTATTTATTCCGGTTATTTTTATGTAAATACGATTGTAAAAGTCAATAAATAAATTAAAAAAATCAAGTTGAAATGTATAAATTTTACTTTTTATTCGTTAATGTTAACTAGTATTATATTGACTGTATAGTAGAGAAATCGAAAATAACTTTTAAAAGCGACCAGAAGTTTAGGCTCAGAAGCTCCTGCGTAATAAAATAGAAATTGGGATTCATCATGACTCACCATCACTTAAATAAAATGGCAGCGTTTCACCAACCTCAATACTTAAGACCCAAACTCTTTCTCCAGGCATTACTTGGCTATTAATAACAAAATATACTTTAATCAGGTTCGTATTAGCTATATAATAACTAAAATTCAATTAATTTTACATGATATATTTTTAAATTTGTTGTGTGCTCAACTAAATATTTTGACATTCCCCACAACTCAAGTCAGTTATTTCAATCCAATTCTTGCATATTTTAACAAAAATAACCTATAATTACTAGTTAAAATTGATATGTCTACCAATTATAGTTAGAGGGGACACAAAATGGCGGTTGTTTCAAAATATTAAACAAAATTATTTTTTCTTTCGGAGCCCTACAGAATTGTGACTACTTACATCACTAGAAAACCTAATAGAACATCTTGGAAGAAGATAGTTGGCCGTATGAAGTAGATAGGAAGATAGTCCGGGTGGCGGTCAATAAAGATATCAAAATAGTAAAAGATACTAAAATTTTAGAATTAACAGAACATTAAAAATAAAATACATTTCAAAACAATTGTAAGTTTATAAAGTACATAGAAAAACTAAAATTAATAAAATATTAATAACAACAACAATATGAGGAAATATACATGTTGGTAAATTGTTAATAAATATAACCAGGGTCCTGTTTCATAATGAAAGCTAATAGTATTAGTTGATAGTACAAGTGTAGAAACTAGTGTGGTAATAATACTAATTCTTATTTTTTTCATACTAGGGTTTACTATTAGTGTTATTACAATAATTAAAAAATACTAAAGTACTATTGTACAAGTCTGTTTAATTGAATTAAAATAAATCTACAAGACTAATAGTATTAGTTTGTACTTTATAAAGAAAAAGGGCCCTGGGCTCTCTGGACACGTAAATTGAAGGAGACTACTCATTAAAACTGGTTTTAAATACGATAGAGAGGTAGATGTATAAGGTACAACAGATAAGTGAAGTAGATTTGGTATTTTTGATAAGTTTGTAGTTTATTAATTTGAATTTTTCCTGTAAACATATTTGTCAAAATTTACTTCAGTTGGTAGTATTGGGAAGTAAATCTTGTATTACATAGACCCGCATAACACTTCAGTGATACGGGAACATGTTGCGGGTTTCATTTGGGGCAGTTCCGATTCCATCCCGCAGCGTGTGGACTAACATGAGCTTTAGATGGGTGGTTCTTAACCGGTGGGCCGTGGTAGAGCCGGGAACAATATATTTTGTAAGGAATTGTTCATACTGTTTGGTTCTAACATGTAAGTGTACAATAAAAGTGCCTTAAAATACTTAATTTTCTAATCTTATATTTCTTTGATAAAGCACTATTTGATAGTGGGGATGAGATGCGTAGGATTGATATCTGCTTAATTGGTCAGTTGGCTTCTTCGGTTTGGGGTCTATTGCTTTAGACGCGTCTGACAGTTATACTACAAAGTATAATAGTAATTATACAGACAGTTATAATAAAATTTAAAAAAAAATTACCGGCTTTGTTCTTTGGATCGTAAGTTGAGCTTGTTTTATTTATTCATTTATTTTGAGTGATTTTTGCTTTTACTTGTATTAATATTTCAATAATACATGACAATTATAAAAGTAAATATCCAATTTTATAAAAAAAAACACTTATACCAGTGTATGAACTCAAAATCAATCAATTTAGAGCACTAGATACTTAATAAAATTTTTTCCCATTAATTATTCCTCTCATTATTTATGGTTCCACTGCTTCGTTAAATATTAAATTATTTCTTTCAGCTATGTATGGACTATATAGTAAGGGGAAGTATTGCAATCAGAGTTACTTTCAAATTAGATGTAGTTGAAACTAATAACTAATGTTGCTATGGATACGATACATATTTATCAATAGTTCATTCATGAATAAGGATCGCATCCACAGAAATTTAACTATGCCTATCTCTCATTGCGATCAAAATTACGAATTCCAGTTTTCGACTAAATTAAACGTTTTGAGGTCCCCTGAGTCAAAATACTTTTTAGTTATTTAAGAGACCTTAAAAAGTCTCCCAAATAGTCTGTTTTTGGTTGACATAGCTAAAAAACGGAATGCAGTACAAAACTCAAATTATATATTTAAGGAGTGTACAGAAGAAGTGTAGCTTCTCTTCAATTGTGGACATACTTTATATATATATTTTGTTTGCTTATAAAAATGTGCTAACTAAATACTTACCATGTTTGTTTATTTTCATTCAAACGTTACATAAGCTTTCGATCAACTTATTAAAAATAAAGTTGATTTTGTAAGATTTGAGTATATTAATACACAATTTTACACATTTTTGGTTTTTACTTTACGATTTAGCATATTTTTGATTTTTTACTGCTCAATAATCCGTATCTAGTTTTAACTTTTGATATATGCTATCTTATTTTTATCCGCAAATTTTTGTGGTTTGACGTTCTTATGTTATCAAAAGTGAAATAACAGATTTTCATTGATTTAAGAATAATATAAAAAAAAATTAAGAAAGATAAAAAAAGTATCAGCAATTATGTTTATAGATTATATCTTCACTCATACTATGCTTCAAATTACGGAGTTCATCATTTCGTTTCTTGACGGACATTTAAAAATGCCTAAACTTCAGTAGCAAAAAAAAATTAATTAATAAGATCTATTTTAATTAGATAATTTTTATTGTTTTATGATTACTTATTTCATAATAATAAAAAAATATACCGTTGGTTAATATATTTTCTATATTTGATGTTTAAGATTTTCGTTTATACTTGTAAATATATATGTTAGAAGAAATTGTACCTTTTCATTTATAATCCTTAGTTTTATTGTATTTAATGTTTTATTAAAATTTTAAATTTATTATCAGAAGTTTATCACTTGATGCTTTATGTTATTTACTTAATTTATTGTTGTTCATTTTTATATTTTCACATTCATTAATTATATACTATAATGGTTTATAATTTTATTTTTATTTTGTATTTTACTCTAAAACTTTAAGGCATAATTTTGACGCCTGTAATATTGTTTTAAAAGGACCAATCCTACAATAAATAAGAAATATTATTATTTTATTCGAGACTGGTAGTTTTATTATTAATAATAAAGTCTCAACACTTCTTTATTCGTCATAACACATGTCCAACGTTTCGAATAATCCGGCCATCATCAAGGACAATATTAATTTTAAATTTAGAGTTAAAATAAACCTGTATTTATCACTATAACATTTGATAATAAAAAATATTATTTTTAACCAATGTACTCCACCATCATTAACTTATTAGAACGTGTGAGTACGTGATAGTACAGTGGTTGCAAAGAATAGTTTTTTTTATTAAATGTTATACTGACAAATACAGGTTATTTTGACTGTGTTTATTCTAGCATAATAGCCTGCAAATCTTAATAAATAAGTTAGGGCTGTGAAACTTATAGTAAGATTGTCCGGATTGGCTGAAACGTTGGACATGTGTTATTAATAATGAAGAAATATTGAGACTTTTTAGACAACACTTGTAATTAATGATAAAAATTTATAGGCGCCGTGCTAAAAATATAAACACCGAAAGAACATCTTTTTAGTTTTTAACTTGTATGTTTAAGAGAAAAATGCATTGAATCCCTTCTGATCCTGTCACATATGAAGATGGACCTCCAAAATCCATTAATGGGCTTTCAGAGGAGTTATTAACGTCTTATTGTCCTTACAAGGTCATAAAGTGGCATCATCAACAAAGGTGGTATTGAATGAAATAGGGCACAAGGGCGAGGAACTTTGTATATTCCATGATAGATGTCTGCAAGTTATGAGTCTTAACTTTTAAGCGAAAAGTTCTAAAGTTGGTTCCTTTGAGGAGCACTTCCCAAACTATTTTCACCACGGCTCTCTTTTTGGTAAAAAAAAATTTTCTCCTCTACTGTCGAGCTAAAAAATATATAAGTGTTGTATATAAAATAAACGCTATAATGAATATTTCCTACACTAATTTTTAATTTTTTAATATTTTCAGTAAGTAAAATTCATTTGCAGCACCCTTTAATTAAAGCTTGCGGCACCTCTGGCAAAGGTTAAGAGCACTTCAGGTTCCGCGGCACGTGCTGCTTTAGAATATGGTGTTTAATTCCTTAGTTCTAACCCAATCTAATAATTAAAACTTCCCTATAATTAAAGAGCATTGCAGCTCCGGATGTCGGATGTCAGACAGTGAATCCACTAAGAAATGAAGGAAGTGAAAATGTGTGTTTCAGAAAGAGAGGAAATGCCTCAAGGATTTTACGCTGCCTAATGAATTATATTCGATGAAATTAGTAGTATCACTTTGAAACCTTTAATTATGTTATATCGAACAAATTATATTTAGTGTAGATGATTAACCGTATGTGAATTTGAATGAGATGGTCCGAGTCTCGGTCAAGAAATATAACCAAGAATCAATTTTCAACTATTTATTTATAACGAACGTTTCGACACACTGCAAGTCTTCATTAGGGCTAAAAGGACATTATATGAAACAGTTATAAAAGTGGAGATATACAAATACGTCTACAGAATGTTCCAGTGCTAAGTGTCATAATAGTAGTATTCATGATCTTTAGTTTAACATGTTAAATAAAAAAACTCATGTTAAATGGAGAAATATTTCCTTCTTTTACCATATTAAAACGATATAACATTTAACATGTTTGAGAGTCTGTTACTTGGTCTGTTAAATGGAGAATGACGTCATGCAACAGACCAGCTGAGCTCGTCACCACAAAAATATTTGCTTTTCCGTGTAAATTTAAGCAATTTCCTTGGGAAGTCGGAAAAAGAATTCTAAATCAGAATCCCACAATTTTCTACAAGTGGGGCATCAATACTTTTATTTATTTATATATAAATTTTAATTTTCGACCGAAATATGCAAATCCGAATAATTAAATCTCTCAAAACGGTCAGTGTGTGAACTGCCTAAAGAAAAGTCTTATGAAAATGAAATTATACCTTAATGGCGAGTGTATAGCTGCGTAGTAATACAAAAAAATAACGATTAAAAATGTCACTTTTATATCGATGTTAAATTTTTTTTTTTCAGAATTTTATCAAACATGGCTCTATTTTTTTACTTTAACTGCCAATCAATTTAAAATGACCATAATAAGTCCTATTTGAACTTGCGAAATTGAGTTTTGGGAATTTCTTTCGTATCCGAAATCTAATGCTAAAATCGTCATTTTGTTTGTTGTCTTAGTAACATGACATTAAAAAAGTAATACAGTATTTTACATATTACTTGCTCGTAGTTTGGTTTTGTTTTGATTGTGTTAGTATTGTTTAGTGTATTGTGTTAGTATTTGTTTTTATTACTAATAAAGCAATCGATGACAATAATATGAGAGGAATGATAGTTGTCAATTAGCTCATCTTGATTCTCTTCCTCACAAGTTAGAAGATCAATAAGACAGTAGCCAAGCTTTCACTTTTCACTCAATTTAGGCTTGTTGTAATAAATTACTTTAATCGAAACATAGAAGTAAACAATAACATTAAGTTTTAGAAGGAAAGGTTATAAAACTAGTTGCTCAGAAAATGCGCTAGGAGCTCTTATGCATTTAACATGACTTTTAATAGGGCAGCTCATAATCCTGTGCTTATAACATTTAACAAGATAAAACATTAAGAAACATATAAATTAAGAATCTCAAATCAAAATCAAATTTCCGTGGAGGTATATGTCCATGAACGCTTTCAGGAGGTATTCACGTATTAAGATTTTCATTATTATGAATTATTTAGGTGAAAATAAATGTATTAATATGTGTTCCAACTACTTTATTAATAAAATATAAATATTAACAATCATATTAAATGTCCTATATGATCACCTTGAGCATTAAGGCTCTGCATCTTTCTTCCACAGCAGCCTAGTGCCCGAAAGACATAGGGTATGTGTTATTCTTTTCAGTAGTGGATAATACTTGTTTGCTATTAATTATATAATGAATTTAATTAAATAAAGGCTACAATTTTGAGAATTGGCAGTAATTTGTTTATTTAAATTTAAAAAAATTATCCAGCTGGTTATAAGATAAAGTTGTTTTTTATTAAAATAATAATGAATTTAAT
>NW_027107035.1:36458-37367 GCF_000696795.3 Halyomorpha halys | reverse complement strand
GGAATGATAGTTGTCAATTAGCTCATCTTGATTCTCTTCCTCACAAGTTAGAAGATCAATAAGACAGTAGCCAAGCTTTCACTTTTCACTCAATTCAGGCATGTTGTAATAATTTAATCAAAACATTAAAGTAAACAATAACATTAAGTTTTAGAAGAAAAGGCTATAAAACTAGTTGCTCAGAAATTCCGCTAGGAGCTCTTATGCATTTAACATGACTTTTAATAGGGCTGGTCATAATCCTGGGCTTATAACATTTAACAAGATAAAACATTAAGAAACATATAAATTCAGAATTTCAAAACAAATTTCCCATGAAGGTATATATCCATGAACGCTTTGTTCACGTCTAAAGATTTTAATTGTTATGAATTATTTAGGTTAAAATAGATGTATTAATATGTATTCCAACTACATTATTAATAAAATATAAATATTAACAATCATATT
Source organism: Halyomorpha halys (assembly GCF_000696795.3). NCBI lineage: Eukaryota > Metazoa > Arthropoda > Insecta > Hemiptera > Pentatomidae > Halyomorpha > Halyomorpha halys. The sequence continues at coordinate 36,917 of NW_027107035.1, read as the reverse complement.
AAATGTTCTAAATAATCACCTTGAGAATTAAGGCTCAGCATCTTTCTTCCAATGCAGCCTTGTGGCCGAAAAGCATAGGGTATGTGTTATTCTTTGGAGTCGTGGATAATACTTGTTTGTTATTAAATATATAATGAATTCAATTAAATAAGGGTTTTTAGAATAGGCAGTAATTTGTTTAATTGTATTAATTTTAATAATTGAGTCAATAATATATTTATTTATTTAAATTAAAAAACTTTATCCTGATGGCTATAAGATAAAGTCGTTTTTTAATAAATAATACTGAATTTAATTAAATAAAGGCTATAATTTTTAGAATAGGCTGTAATTTATTTAATTGTATTAATTTCAATAATTACGACAATAATTTATTTAAATTAAAAAAATTATCCAGCCGGTTATAAGATAAAGTTGTTTTTTATTAAAATAATAATGAATTTAATGAAATAAAGGTTA
>NW_027107035.1:33830-34871 GCF_000696795.3 Halyomorpha halys | reverse complement strand
TTAACATAAAACAGTCATTACTACAGTAGACAATACATTAATAATAAAGCCATAGCGAACTCGAAGGTTCGATACCGATTCTACCAATCGTTCTCTACTTATATATTTCCAGTGACGCCTCTCCGAACCCAAATCTACTAAATCAGTTTTAACGCAATCCTCCCATCTACGTTTCGGTTGGCCTCTCGGACGTTTAATCGTCGGCTCAGTGTTTATTAACATTTTAGGGATCCGTTTGTTACTAAGCCCTACACTACACACCTATCTTGTACACCGGAATGCTATAAACCGAATTATATTTACCAGTTGCAGTTCCCTTAATTCAGTATTGTGTAGCCTTCTAAATTCTCCCGTTAATTCATCCTTTTTCAGTCCGAACATTTTGTGTAATACTTTATTTTTAAAAACTTTAAGGCGTTGTTCTTCCCTTAGTGTTAGAGGCCACGTCTTGCATCCATGAAGAACAGGGGGAAGGATAATAGTTTTGTAAATTCTAATTTTTAAGTTTTTGGCTAGAAGAGTGTTAAGCAATTTCGCAATTGAAACATATCAAGCTTTTCCGTTCTTCAACCTCGCTTTTGTTTCCTTATCATTTCGTTTTTTCTAGTCACCGTAGAACCTAAACACTTAAACCTATCTACCTGTTCAAACGTATTTCCTCCTATATCTATATCACCGAAATTGCTCGCGTTTCTAGTGCTAACAATGTATTTTGTTTTATCCGTATTTATTTCAAGACCTAGTTCCTTACTGGAGTTTATTAGTGTGGTTGTATTTAGTTCTATAGTTTCTTTGTCATCACCTAAAAATACCAAATCATCTGCATACGCAAGCACCGGTATTTTACCACCCAAAGTTAAACCCTTTTCGGTATTCATCACACGTTTAATGACGTATTCTAGTGCTTGATTAAATATGATTGGATAACCCGACCGAACCTTGAATTTCGTAGAATAATGATTACCGATTCGTACCTTATTAAACTTTTCGGTCATGATTATATTTGTTTAATTTTATTTATTTTTTAATTTGAATATTTAT
>NW_027107035.1:23065-33780 GCF_000696795.3 Halyomorpha halys | reverse complement strand
TGGCCGAAACGTTGGCACTAATAAATAAGTTTTTACTTATTCTGTGAGCGCACTCCCAACCATCTCCTCCTCACATATATTAATAAACGCTATAACTTATTTAATAACTTTATTTTTAATAAATAATGTAATTAAATTAATGCTTTAATAATATTTTGAACAAGCATTTTTTTTAATTTTAGCAACTAAGCTAGTAGTTAATTTAATGAAATTAAATTTTTTTTTATCCTACTGAGTATAAGATAAAGTTTATTCTCAAATAAAAAATAATTTAATTAAATGAATACTATGATGTTTAGAATGGGCAGTAATTTATTTAATTGTTATTTCTCTAAAACAAACACGGAGGAACTTTATGTATATACATTTTCCATAAACGTGGTAAACTGTGCATTTAGTACAAACCAGAAATTGGCCATATTGCTGATTAGAACTGGTGAACTTATTTAAGGGTTAAATATATTTTTCTCTTACACAAAATTATGCAAAATTTACAATAATTTGCATAAGCAGCCCGGGTGATGTAATCTGTTAACAATGGTGGGCCCTCCTCATCCCGAGTTCTGGACATAGTAGTTAGTCGAGTCTGACGTTTGCCTTTGTTGGTATAGTCTCGAGTTCTTGACACCTCACTAAATCATCAGTCTAGGATAGATGTATTTAAACTTCATCTTCCTAAATATTATAAAATTATCAATGTTTATTTACATTCATGCATAAATTTGATTCATTATATTATATGTGTTTATTTCGATGTTATTTTTTTATTTCAGTATAAAACCATTTTGATTGTTTCGTTCTTATTCTTAAATTTATCTATTTTTGAATATAGTTTTGTTTTAAATAGCTGATTAACATAAAACAGTCATTACTACAGTAGACAATGCATTAATAATAAAGATGAATGGAATATGGTCCGGGTGCGGTAAAAAAAAAAAAAAAAAATCAAATAGTAGATATTTTATTGAGCCAACGTTTCGTCCCACGTTGCAGGGCTTCGTCAGGGCTGTTTTGACGGCAGTCAAAAACAAAGTGAATTTTCGGTTTGCTTAGCGAAACCGAAGGTTCGATGCCGATACTACCAATCGTTCTCTACTTATATATTTCCAGTGACGTCTCTCCAAACCCAAATCTACTAAATCAGTTTAACGCAATCCCCCCATCTACATTCCGGCCTACCTCTCGAACGTTTAATCGTCGGTTCAGTGTTTATTAAAATTTTAGGGATGCGCTCGTTACTAAGCCCTACACTACACACCTATCTTGTATACCGGAATGCTATAAACCTGAATTATATTTACCGGTTGCAGTTCCCTTAATTCAGTATTGTGTAGCCTTCTAGATTCTCCCGTTAATTCGTCCTTTTTCAGTCCGAATATTTTGTGTAATACTTTATTTTTAAAAACCTTAAGGCGTTGTTCTTCCCTTAGTGTTAGAGGCCACGTCTTGCATCCATGAAGAACAGGCGGAAGGATAATAGTTTTGTAAATTCTAATTTTTAAGTTTTTGGGTAGAAGAGTGTTAAGCAATTTCGCAATTGAAACATATCAAGCTTTTCCGTTCTTCAACCTCGCTTTTGTTTCCTTATCATTACGTTTTTTCTAGTCACCGTAGAACCTAAATACTTAAACCTATCTACCTGTTCAAACATATTTCCTCCTATATCTATATCACCGAAATTGCTCGCGTTTCTAGTCCGTTTTTTGTTTTATCCGTAGTTATTTCAAGACCTAGTTCCTTACTGGAGTTTATTAGCGTGGTTGTATTTAGTTCTATAGTTTCTTTGTCATCACCTAAAAATACCAAATCATCTGCATACCCAAGCACCAGTATTTTACCACCCAAAGTTCAACCCTTTTCAGTATTCATCACACGTTTAATGACGTATTCTAGTGCTTGATTAAATGTGATTGGATAACCCGACCGAACCTTGAATTTCTCAGAATGATGATTACCGATTCGTACCTTATTAAACGTTTTGGTCATGCTTATATTTGTTTAATTTTATTTATTTTTTAATTTGAATAATTATTATTTTATTTATTTATTTTATCATTATTATTTTTTTCTTCTGTTTAATGTTATATTTTTGTCAGTAAATGTTGTGATTTTAGAAACTGAATCACTAATTCTATTGTTTTATCATCGTCTCCGAGCATTTTTGAAATATCTGTGTTTAGTCCTAAGCTATTGAAGTGTGATGTGAAATATGGGCATTGTTGGAAAATATGGCTTATTGTCAGATTTTTGTTGCAATACTGGCAGTTCGGTGGCGTTTCTTTTGAAATAAGATAGGAGTGGGTGAGCCTCGTGTGACCTATTCTCAGCCTGGTCTGTACATCCTCCTCTCTACGGCATTTGCGACTGGAGGTACCCCAGGGCTTGACATCCTTATTAATCATTTTTAATTTACTCCTTGGACTTTGGTATTCCCTGTTCAATTAGAATATTATATGGCTTCTGGCGGTTAATATAATCGTAAACCTTTTTGAAATCTTGAGACTATACATCATTACAAATTATGTTTTTTTTTTTCATTTTTAAATCTTATAGGTATCTAATACTTATATATAAAGCATCTTCAAATTTAATGAATATTTTTATATATTCTACATCTGAATATATTATATATACTTTGTATACCTCAACCTTTATATCTTTTTTATATACATGTCATTTTAGCTCTAATAGAGGACCTGCATTGTGGGCTGAAACTTTGTTTATTAATAAATAGTTGAAAACTGTTTCTTGATAGTTTTTCTTGCTCACGGCTAGGACCATCTCATTTATTCATTCATCTTCTCTTTAATTCATTCGAGATCTAACCTACGTTCCAAAGAAGCGTACTAAGGTATTGATGATGTTTAAGTCGATATCTATAAAACCAAATTGGAACCGTCTCTATACGCCAACCTCTGCTATAGTTCTGAAACCTTTCAAATTTGTTAATGACTTTTACTATATTTACAGTAAGAATTTAAGATTCAAAATTGAGATTTGTCTCTTTTCCATGCAATTACTTTTCATTTGATAATGAGGTAATATTCAAAATCAATCGGAAAATATATGAGTTGTTCAGAAACCAATGCGGTTAAGTCCAGAATACAAAAATTTAGAAAATTAATGTTTTTTGTTCGTTTATTTTTTTAAATTCTTGGTTTTTTCATTTTGTTCGGAAAGTTTTTAAAGTTTTTTTTTTTTAGTTTTGGGTTTTGCAGGAAACCAGGTTTTTTCCGGGATGCGTTAATAATAACGTAATTATTTATTGAAACAATTAATAATAACGTAATTATTTATTGGAACAATTACAGTATCTTAAAAATATTTGGACTTACATCTTTTAGCAGCAGAAAAACGCCAATATCTTGGCCGTTAAGTCTAATAAAATATTCAAAAGACTGAGATCTTGGTTCGTTTGTGTTATTCCTGGATGGTTGTCTTTTGATAGCACGAATTCTAGTCAACACCTATTAAAAAATATTTTTTTTATGATGATCATTAAGCTTGTAAAAAAATATCATCGCTTTCTTTCTTTGAGAAAAAGTTGCGATTACTAAGCCGTGAACAGTTACAAGGTTTATCAAAGTTATTTGCAGGAATTAGTCTTTGATTTCTATTTTGATATTGTTTACGTTGTAACCTTTTTAGTTTTTCAGCATTTCGAGACTATTTCCGAAGATTTCTGTTACGTTTTCTACCAACTTTTCGGTCATTTCTATTATTTTATTATTTTCATTTTCGTAATCTGACGATGTGGTCTGATTTGATCCTTGAATATCGTATCACTTTCACTTTCACTGTGTTCTATTTCTCTTCACACTTTAATTTTTTATATCCTTACAGCAAAACTTTTTATTAGATTATTAGATTGTTTAAAGAACAATTTAAAAATATATATTCTAAAATTAAATGCACAAATATCAAAATTTTAAAGAATATCCACTTCTTACAGAAAAAAAAGTGATTCGTTTTTGGTATATTATTTTTGTAATTTAGTTTATATTTAAAGACATTTATTTAATTAAATGTAGCTATATTGTTTATGTATCGATAATCTATTCAGTGGAGTTTAGGTCGATTGGCGGGCCTGTCACTTCTGTATTGCTCTTGTCTGAACTAAGTGATTGGACACTATTGGCAACCACTCAATATCTAAACCCTGTCCCCAAACCATAGTAATTGACATAAAACGTATAATCTATAAAATGACTCCTTCGCTATGCAAACAACTGAATAAACTTCGTCGATGATTGCAAGGCATTGCCGAAAACATTCACACAACTTATGTAACGATTTTTTTTTTTAATATCTTTATTGAAATTTACAACTGTATATTACATAATACATTTAGTAAATATGATCTTAAATCTTGAGTTAAAATGGAGTGTTACAGGCGTGTAGAGTAACTACCCATTGGTAGCACTCAAATGACATTTTACATTACCTGGTCTCGTGGCCATCTTCTTTTCAGGCGCCTCGGAGTATTGTCAGGAATGGAAGAGGATACAAGGTTAGAAACTAGGAGGTTTGAGTGCTTAGGGAGTTTGTAATGGAAGGAGTGATATCTGGTTCGGGCTAAATCGGTTACGGTCTTTATGTATGATTTTATTTATAACAAAATAAGGAGCATTGAGTATTTTACGAAGGATTTTGGATTGTGAGGATTGAATACGGGAGGAATTCGAATGTTTAGTGGAGCTCCAAAGCTCAACTCCGTATGTCCAGATGGGCCTTATTACAGTCATGTAGATCAGTCTTTTGTAATGAATTGGAAGTTTAGATCATTTGTCAAGTAAGTACTGTAATAGTCGGTAGTTTTCTGTCTTTTCTGTGTGAGAGGATTCCAGATTAATCGGTTGTCCAAATGTAGTCCAAGGTAGCGGATCTGTTCGACAGGGGTAAGATCACTAAATGAAACTGTAGCGTAGTCAGTAGGTTTACGACGAAGGGTAAAGGTGATTTGATGGGATTTGTTGGAATTTATCTTAATCCTCCAATTACGACACCATTCTTCGAGGGCTGTGATATGGGATACAATAAATGGGTTATTATTAACAGCGAGCACACATGTGTCATCAGCATACGTGGTGAGGATAGTGTTAGGATTGGTTGGACTGTCAGCTGTATAGACGGTGTAGAAGATGGGACCTATGATACTACCTTGAGGAACACCAGCGGACTGAGAATAGAGGGATGAATAGGAACCATTGTGGTTTACTCACGATTTTAAAATACTAAATTGGTTAATATTTAAAAATTCAAATATATTCAAGAATTTATGAAATAAAATGATTTTTAAGTTAAATCATTTTCTCTTCCTCAAAGGATTCCACTAAAGAATTAAGCCGTTTTGAATTTTTGGGAGTGTTTAGATTTTTATTTATTGCCAGAAAAATACTGAGTTCAATGATAACTAGATAATTTAAAACTCCTCTTAAAGAATCATCCATTTATTTAGCGTAGAACTGACAGAAATTTACCTGGGGTTACGGGAGGCCTACGAGTATTATGGAACAAACAAAAATATTATCTTACTTTTCTCACATTCTATGAGCTCATTGTCACTACTGAAAACCTATATACAACACGTCATGTCCCAGTTATATAATATAGTTGTATAACTATATTGTTTTTGTTTATTACAATTAATTTTTTTTTTTTAAGTCTTTATAAGAAAATATTTTTATTTTAAATAATTATGTAATTATCTTCTTATTAATTTAAAATAAACATTAAAAAAATACGATTTTTTTTTTTTTTATTAATAGTTATTCTCTGGTGTTGAGAACGTGTAGACGGCCATTGGGAATGTTCACACTTGGACAAAGACGTGATTGCTAACTTCGTGAACATTACCCAACCATACTCATGATCGCTTCACAGGACATTATAAGCGGATTTGGTTTCAATAAAACTTTAATAAGAAGTAATTTTTATTATATGCTCTTTTGAAGATTAAATTATTTAAGTAACATAGTAAATATGAACTATAAGATTAAAAACTTATATAAAAATCCTAACATTTATTTATATAAAGCCTTTGGGCTTTTCGATTAACTGGACCATTTTCGTCCTATAATACGATTTTAAATATTGCAAATTACATAATTAAATTTTACAAAACATGCTGCTTTGTTAAAGAATTAATCTGACTATGGAAGTGAGAATTGACAATGATACAATCAGGGTGACGTCTTAAAACTATTAGACAAGAGACGTTCCCGATGAGATTTGGCGTCGTAACATCTTTATATATTCTAGGTACTATACTTTTGAAATCCACTGACGTGTGGTGTGCCACAAGGGGCCGTACTTTCGCCAGTGTTATTCTTGATTTATAGTGCAGATGTAATAGGGGACAACTACAAAACTGCTACGATAGCCGGATGATATCGCTACTTGTGAGCCAAGTGGCAAAATTCAATAATGCCCCCATCCGATGGCATAGTGTATTTGGTTTACAACTAGATCGACATCTGAAGTTTTGTAAGTTTTAAAGAAATTCTACTGCCAACACCATCTCCTAACATCATCGGCCCTTGCCCTCCGGTTAAAGCTTCAAGTATACAAGAGCATACACCATCCAGCGCTCCTATACGGTGCCCTCTTGTTCATCTACCTCAACGATGGTACACAGCGTCATCTACTAAATTCCCTACTGAGGAAGACTGTACGGACTATATAATATGGAAGAAGGAGCAACTGCCTACTCTTCACAAATTACTGAATGTCCCGGACTTCATGTGGAGGAGTCATATTAAATTCCTGGTCTCGTTGAAACATTAACTTAACCCTCTATTCCAGATGTTGCAACCAGCGCCCCCACTAGTGCGGTGGGAACAGGCAGCATTATAGCCACTTGAGGAGTATTAATCTCTACATATTGTAAATAATCGTAAATATACGCCTAGATTTTATATTCATTAACTTATAGTGGTATGCCCCAATACCATCAAATATCACTTGTTTAACTCAAGTTATAAACTCACTCATTCACTACATTCCTGTTTTAAAATATAACTAAGTTTCAGATAAAAACGAAACACCACTACACAGGCTCTGTTAAGACCGTCATACCGATGGTAAAAAAATAATACCAACTTCTACTAACATATTCCTTGTACCTAATTCCCTATTTCCTTATTAATGGAGGGTACGAAAAAAAACCCCAAAAACAGGCTCTGTTAAATACATAACTATATTTCAAATAGATAGAATTCTACTACTGGATAGTTTCTCTACATGTTGTATCATTTCATTATGATCTTACTTCAAATTTGCTTGATGTAGTTTTTTATACAGTTGTAAATGTCAATAAATAAATAAATAAAATATTTCAAATAGGGGGTCTGGAAAAAAAAATTTTAATTACTCAAAATTATTCTTGTTAATATTTCCACAAAGGTCAATTTATCTATTGTATAAAAAAGTTTTAGTGAGCACCATGTAATATTTTATTTTACATATGATCACTGATTGAAAAGATTATACAATCTGAACTACAGAATACGTTTAAATTGCAGTTATACAATGTGAACGAGTAATACAATTAAATGAACAGTTGTATAATTTGTAAAATAGGGAATGGTCCGCCATAAAATTTAAGCATATTTATATACTAAACTAAAAATGGACATTCATGAAAAATATATTGTCTCCAATCTAATAAAATCGATAACTTCGATTTAAGTCCGCTTCAATTTTTAACTTACTTTAATTTCACGAAATATATAAGTTAAAATTAATCCAATTTTCTTCTAATTTTTGTTGATAACAGTTTGATCTTAATAGTCAAGAGATGTTCCAATGATGATGTTTTATAGTAATATTCAGTCCTGGTTCAAATATCTGCAGTATAAATTGTATTTTTATAATTTACATTTTCTTTTTGGTTTTGATTGAGTCTGGTTCCTGAGATTTCTTATACAAGATCTGTAAATTCCTTCCCACTTCATACTTCCTCATTACCCGTTGTTATCTCCTCGACAGATTATTTAAAGGTTATCACAACACCGCTTATTCCATACGTACACCAGCAGACAGATGAAATCCCCCTTTCATCTGTCTGCTGGTGTACCTCAGGATATTTTTCTTGGTCCTCTCTTCCATACAGTTTTTACAGCTGACATCCCAACCCGTCCTAACACTATCCTCACTTTGTTTGCCGATGACAAATGTCTATTATCAGTGAATAATGACCCTTCCATTATATCCCACACCCTCCAATCTCACATCATCACCAAGAATGGTGTCAAAACTAATAAGGCCTATCTGGACTTTAGGGTTCCACTTCACCATCGAATTCCCCTCCTATCCAATTCTTACAATCTAAATTCCTTTCTAAAATTTTTAATGTTCCTTACTTTGCCACAAATCAAGTCATCCATCAGGACCTAAATTTTCCATGTATTACCGATTTGGCCAGAATCAGATACCAATCCTTTCATGATTAACTTCCCAATCACCCAAAATCATTTGTTTCAAACCTGGCTTCTCCTTCATTACCTGATAATCTCTTAGGCTTCAGAAAAGAAGATGGTCTCAAGTTCTTCTCTAGAAATGTTATTGAACTTCTATCAATGATTAGATTCTGCGATTCACATTATTTTATCTATTTGCTATATACATCTTTATCACCGTTATACTGGATATCTCAAAAATGCTGTATGCTCTTTGAATAGTTTATTTCTTCTATATAATTCTTTACGGTAAAATCAAAAACTATTAAAATATTAATTAATTATATTTGGAGTTTCTAACCATAAAAGGTACCAGCTAGAAGTTCTTCTGAAAATACTTAATTAATAAAGAATAACTGGAGTTTTTAAATTTTACCATAAATCATATATTGTGAGCACTATTATTTCCTTAATTGATTTCCTACTAAATGAACTACACTAATCGGAATGGGTAAAATATAAAAAAATATTGTTATTGTCATTATATAGATAGATTATTTTTTTTTTTACGTCGATCATAAATTAAATTGTTGATAATTAATTTTTCCGATTAATTTTGTCACTATTATTCTATCTATATAGTAATTTCTGGGAAAATTAAAAACTCTGAAAATTTTAATTATTCGTTATTAATTAATTACATTCGGAGTTTCTAACCATAGAGGATGTTCCTCTGAATCTAATTAATTAGAAAATGATAATTTGAGGTTTAAGGTCTTTTAATTTTTTAGAAATTATTATTTAGAAGAGAATATAACACTTCGAAAACAGTGAGCGCTGTTGTCTGGAATAATTTATTTTCTTAATTGATTTTCTACAAAATGAAGGGGGGTTCGTTTACTGAGTGGGCTATGTAATTTATAAAATATTTAAAAAATTGTTATTATCATAATACTGATATATTTTTATAAATTATTTTACTACAATTCTCTTTTCAATATTAATATTAATATTAATATTTCTTATGAATTTCGTTGGCCCCCTCTATTTTAAGAATTTAACAAAAAATATACGTAATTTAAAAGAAGAATTTTGGAAAAATTCGGCATTTAAACCATGATAGTTTATTTTTATTTGGACACGACCTATCTACTCTCTTAAAGACCAATTAAATTTAATATTGATTCACTTAGTTTAATCAATCGTGAGAGCCGTTTTTTGGAAAATTTAAAATCAATCGATTTTACAGAGTGGCACTTCTGGCTGATCGATTTTACTAAAAAAGTAGTCGTAACATCCTAAGCATACAGATGCCCTAAATATGTAATTTGTTTTGTACGACTTTTGGTTTTGGAGCTAGGTTGATCGTGTACTCACAGACTATTATGTCTTACAATAATTATATATATATTTCCTATTTATTTTGTTAATATGAAAAAATCTTTTACTATCGTACACAGCATAATCATGCTGAATGGATTTATTTATTTTCTCTGTGAAGTATATGTTCCTCGATTATAACGATTTGATAAAAGTTTAACTTAACAGAATATTTCTCTGTAGTTTACATAATATTTACTTTTCTTTTTATTCCTCTGTCCACTTAATGTACTTCCAACTACTCAAGTTTTACACTAATATATTTTAAACAATTCTAATAACACAATAGTTGTGATCGGTACCTCAGATATGTCGAAGTCCTCCTTGGGTAGAACCTCCGGACACCTTCCGAAGGCAGGCCTCTGTGCCCGACATAGGGACAGACTGACAAGAACCACGACGAACCAGGACAACCTGTATAGCTCCATCGCTCAACTGGCGAGTCAACCTTCTACTTTCACGTTTATACTTACCCCCACCCGTCTCGATAACTCGGTCTTAATCAGCTCTACGTTGGCTTTATCAATTTTCATTTAGTAATATTATTATTTTATTCATTTTTTCTCACGAAATAAATAAACGTAAAATTGACTTCTAATTCTAGTCCAAGAGCCCAAGAGCAGGAAAAAGTCAGTTATTTTATCCCATTTTTGATTACTTTAAAGAAAGCTATTAATAATTAAAAATCAAAATTGATGAATCTGCCAGCTATGGTTAGGTAGAATAAAAATGACGGCAGTATTTCAAAAAAGTACAAACTTTTTTTCATTTCATATCTTCAGTAAATAAGTTATATCATCCAAATTGTTTACTACTTAAATGAAAATTAAATGTAATTAAGATTCCAAATTGATGACTCTGCCAATCATGAGTAACCAAGGAATAAAAAATGGCGGTTGTTCCAGAAGTTACAAAAAATATGTTTATATATATAAA
>NW_027107035.1:20762-23015 GCF_000696795.3 Halyomorpha halys | reverse complement strand
TCTTTTTGTGAGAGCTGTATCATGTAATTTAATTAAATCGATTATTGGAGAGGTTTAAAGTCGAATCAACGGGGAAAGAGGGGGGTAGACCGATATGTAAGAGAGAGATTTATTTATCTGACCAAATTTAGGTTTAGACGGGATTTCGTTGGTATCTTCATCTAATCCCCGGATTCTGTAAGCTGTCTTAATCTTCATTATTGTGTTATAAAACTTGAGCTACTAGAATCAGCTTTTTAGAAGATTAAAAAATATTTCTGTTAGAGTTAAAATAGAAATCTACGTTATATATTATTGCATTTATTTACAAACCTGAGGCATGGTAAGGAGTTACCATACCACTGTGGTCACGGACAATTGGCTCCGTTGTGAAACTGAAAGAGGGTTCTGAGCAACTTTAGGAAAACACTATAATTATTCCAACCTCATTAATATCATTGCGAATATTTCATTATCGACTTCAATGAAAAGGTCTGGTTGGTAATTGCGATTTCGAAACAACTCTCTAAAGAAAGTAGTTTGCAATTTATCAAAGTTGATAAACATTTCAAAGAAGATATGGAAAGCTGATGTTGGATTCTGGATTCTATTTAAACGAAAGAAAATAAGGATTATTATGGCTTAAATCAAATTATGGCACTTTTTTAAAAGGTTTTTGTACTAACTTTAGCCCCTTAATGCCCTTTGTTTTTATAGTCCAAAAAAATCAAATTTTTAATTTTAAACAATAATCAAAACTTTTATTTCAATTTTGGATTTCGATCTACATTGTAGAAAAGAGCAGAGTATTGAACATCGAATTTTTTCTCGAATCGCTAATTTGGAAAAAAAAATTATTAGTAAAAATGTCTTTTTCAAAGCCGCTTTTGCGACATATTTGCGTATTCATATTCTGATTCTGAATCACTCATTTTCAGTATATATTTCCTAAAGTATAGAAACAAAGTAGTAATAACACTAATAATTATTATTATTTTCATAATAGGGATGCCTATTCATAATAGGTGTTAACGCCATAATATGTAAATAATTGTAAATAGTATTTGAGTTTTATTTGTATTTAATTTAGTTACATTTATTTTTATTTGTAATGTTTTATTTAGATTAAGTCATTTGAAAAGAAAAATGTGTAATTATATTTGTTTGTAATAATGAGTAATGGAGACAGTTGCTAGGGGTGATAATTGTTGCTAAGAAGCGTCACCTAGCAACGGACTGACCATATTTTTTAGAGCAGTTTCGACAAATTAGTGGCTCTGGTAGCGTCATTAACAGCCGTGTCTGCGTTTGGTTGATATTATTTTATTTGACATTTTTTAAAGTGTACTCGTCGTCATAACAGTTCGGAACCAGACCACTTCTGTATTTCGATTTTAATATGAGTTCCAATTAATTAAGTAATCAGTGGCCAACCCATGAACCCAAAGAACGTGTGTAACCAGCCCTGTCTGCGTTCATTTTGTCGGCTCGCCTAATACAATACGACTGTTGGATATTTGGACCATCAATGAGCCATTACATCAACTCTGGACCATTGCAGCGATTTATTTTGCAACAAGAACTGCGACCTATCTCGGCAGCACTCTTCCTCGGACCTATCGGAGTGGAGCAAACGTTTCGTTGAACAGTATTTATTTTATATATTTATTTCTTTTTTTTTTGTGTGTGTGTAAATTAGTTTTATTGTAATTTTCATAATTTATCGAACTATTTTTATCTGAAAGGCCTTTTTATTTTTACTTGTATATTTTGTTTATGTTAGTTTTTAGTTTTTTTAAATGTTTAAATTAAACCAAATAACTGTTTAATCCGAGCCAGTTAGTTTTTTTGTTCATTTTAAAGCCTTCCAACAAAAAGACATAGTCGATTTGAGGTGGCTTTAACAATAGGAATTACTATTAGTGATATTACATGGGTTAAGAAGTACTAAAGTAAAATGAGGTATAGATAGTTGACCTTAGATTAATAATTGGAGAAGAGGGTCAGGAGCAGCGGTAAGCAAAAATAACACAAATACACACAAAAATATTTATTCATGCCGACGTTTCGACCTGAGTTTTAAGTCTTCATCAGGAGTTTGTAGCAGGGGATCCTGGTGAGGGATGAGTGATGAGGACTGGGGTTCTAGCTAGAACTGTGGTTTTAGCTAAGACCCCCACATGCAGAAGCTCCCTGATGAAAACCTGAAACTCAGGTCGAAACGTCGGCATGAATAAATAATGTTTTGTTTATTTAAGTTCTTTTTGCTGACCG
>NW_027107035.1:17240-20712 GCF_000696795.3 Halyomorpha halys | reverse complement strand
TAAATTTTATATATTTTATATACAAAAATTATGTATATTTTTATTATCTTGTTCGAGCCTGGTATTTTTATATATTGTAACATATATTATCTAGTCTCAGCATTCTTTATTAAAACATATAAAATCTCCAACGTTTCAGCCAATCCATTAAGGACAATCTTAATTTTAGTATCACTGCCTCACATTGATTTATTAAGATTTACAGGCTAATATGCCAAAATTAATTTACCAGAGATGAAATAAACCTATCTGTCACTATAGTATTTATTAATAATTTTGGTATTTTATTACCATCAAGTTATCACAACACTAGTATGATAATTATTTCGTGTAAACCTAAAGTCTGAAACAGATGCTGAGAGAAGCAGACATTAGAGGCATGAGAGAGCCATTTTTCTCTGGGCAAGCATCGATTCCTTTTCTTCATTCGTTTTCAGTGAAAAATTAGTGAGTAAAGAAATTTTAAAAGTGCCCCCAACAATCGAGGAGATGGGAAATAAAGGGATGCGGAGGGGAAGAAAAAGGAAGCATGAGGGAGTCAATTTCCTTCTGTAAGACATTCTGTTATAAATTCTATTATTTACAGTACTTCTTATTTACTTATTATTATTACTTATTTTTCTCTCGTCTTATTTTCAAATTAACTTTTTTACCATTAGAAGGGAATTGTTTGTTTTTTTAAGTCTAGGGATGTCGTTATTAATTTAACTTTTCTCTTTTGTTAAGAAATATTAATTTTATCTGTCTATGTTATCTAATTTTCTTTTAATTATAACATTGTATATAGTTAGGAGTGTCTTTTGTACGAGACTATACCCTCCCCCATAATCAATTGTTATAATAAATAAATTCCTTCTATATATGATTCACACTATCACCATCCAGCAATATAATCAATATGCTGGAGCTATGCATATTGATTATATTGCTGGATGGTGATAGTGTGAATCATATATAGAAGGAATTTATTTATTACAACAATTGATTATGGGGGAGGGTATAGCTCCAGTTTTCATAGAACCATAATCAAAATTTACAAATTCGGTTAACCATAAATATTCTCTTTCGACAACTATCTGTAAATTATCCAATACATTTTTTTTTCGGCCAATTATGTTTTTTTTTTCATTGCAATTAATTTATATATACAGGGACACTAACAATACCCAACTAGCCAGTCTAAAGTGAAGTAACGGCTGGCCTTTGGTTGAAGGTGCACTTTATAATACTATTAACTATTATTATAGTAAATGATTTCGCAGGTATACTCATGCTTCTAAAATATGATTTCAAATTTCGTACGAATTTTCGTTTTAGACCTAAGCTGTTCACTTACTTTGCGAGACTTGGTCATTTGGATTCAAGGAACCTGAAAACTCTGTACAAGGTAAATAATTCTTATAGATGGAGAAATTTTGTTTATTGATTACTTCTTTTTTTTTTCTTTAAACGGATGACTTTGATTTGACTGGGATGGACTTGATTCGAGATGACGCGCTGGGGATACACCGAAGAGATTTCTCTTATTAATGAATTGGATAGTCATCCTCTAAGAGGTTTCTACTATTCCTTTCCAAAGCAATCTGTAATGAGGAGGCAATTTGTAAACATTTCACCTCTCGAATAAGGTCAGCATTAGCTTTTAATCGCCCTAATAATTCAATCGCTCCGAGCTGAAAGAGTGGTTGTGTCTTGTGACAACGACGGAGAAATTCATTAAAAAAAAAATGTCATTATTTAATTCTAAACTGTGGCTGGTCTGTGCTGCTGGTTCACGGGCCCCGATTTGGAAACACCCTAAACAAAATTAGATAAATCGAAAAGTTTGACTGGCATTTCATGTTTTAGACATGAATAGACAAATTTGGTTCCTTGTCTGTCTGTAGTCGAATTTGTGTTGGAGCATAACTGATCCAACTATTAATCCGATATTGATGATATTCTCAGGGCGGGTTATTACCTATTTAGTTCGATATCGATTCTTTACTTTCACTTCCACACGTGTAAACGTACTTTCTTAGAGAGACTCCTAGCGTTATACGTTCCACTCTTCGTTGACAGACGTTAATCTTCCTCTCTATATTCTTAGTCAGAGACCATGTTTGGCCATGGTAATATAGTGCCATGGTAATATGGTAACATGGTAATACTGTACTCTTAATTTGTTTTCTGTTATTTTGGTCCAAGTTGCCTGCCATAAATTTTTTTATCACGTATCGGCCGCTAAGGACCACGTGAATATCAATGGTTAGAATTCGTTGGGAGTCTTGATTTTCTTTCTTCCCATCGCAGTTTCATGATCCTACCTTTCTTTTCTTTCTTCGGACCACTTCGTACCCCTTTTTTTCCCTCTTCCAATATTGGTGAGATTTTTCAATGTTTTCCTATACGTATCTCTATGTAGACAGTCGGAAATTTTAGGTCTCTTTAATTCCTCTCCCGTGTATCCAACCATGTATTTCATTTATTTAATATCTTTATTGTCATCATATGATAAAGGTCGTTGTGGGTGCAATCAAAGCAGTCAAATGGTGGGATCAATAATGTAGTATTTGCCGCTTGTTCAGCTTTATTATATTTATTATTACCCGCGGTGTCCTTCTGTTGTGGTATCCAGATGATAAAAACTGTGCCGTCAGTCCAATTTAACTTAAACATTATTTACTTATATACTTACTAGATTGTTAACTTAATACTTACTTTCCTCGAAACACCAGTATTTAGAAAAATGTTTGTCCTATTTAGCTTTAAGTTGGAGAACAGTTTAAGAAAAAATCCTCAAAAGACGGGTTTCGAATTTGTCCTATAATCTGATTTCTTCTTAAACTTAACAACTCTTCACTAGTGGATCATCATTTAGTCGTGAGCGTGGATAGTACTTGGGTAGATCATTTTTCCTGGATGAACCCTTACAGTCCTTCAACTCCAATATTTTATAGTAATTCGATAGAAAACACCCCCGGAATGGGCTTCTAATGTAACTGGTTGGTTGGTTATTGGTTTCTTTAATGGAGATATTGACTCGTAGTAACAGAAAGGAATTATAAAATCCATCTCAATATTAGCTTTATTTTATTATATATATATTTTTTTTTTTAAATTTAAATTGGTAATGTTTGGGTTTTGTCTTGTGCAAAACGACACCTTTAAAAATTTACAATGTGATAAGTATTAAATAGTATTAATTGATAAAAATAATTTATAAAAAAAAAATCGGTACCGCTACCATATATGAAGGGTCAGAGGTACAGTACTTTATAAGTAATGTTACTGGATCAACGGTTATGCAAGGTGATTTAGTCAGAATTAAGCTCGACCGCCAGATGTTTACTCAATTTTCCACTCCCAAAAATAATTTATTGAAAAAAATAATATATCTAAGACATTAATAATAAATATGTAGTTGAGGAATGAAAGAAGAAAAAAATAACAATAAGAACTATTTTTTTTTAAATTAATAAAATAAACTTAA
>NW_027107035.1:12362-13488 GCF_000696795.3 Halyomorpha halys | reverse complement strand
ACTATATTTAAGGTAATTCTAATGATAATCTGAGGTATATCAAAGTTCTGAAGTTACCTGCGGTCCTGTGTTGTTATTTTTTAAATTTTTGTCTTTCGAGAATAAATGAATAAAAACGAGAAGCCTGTTTGAAACATGTGTCTCAAGAAAAATATTTTGAGCATAGTGAAGCGAATGTAGTGGTTGGAATTTATTATTCATTTTCACACTATTTCTTATCTTCGAGAAAAATACGTTCAAGCATGCTGAAGGAAAGTAGTAGAGAGAATCTGATATAAACGATACGGAGCCAACTATATAAGTACCCAGAGATGGGCAAAAAATAGCTGTAGTTGAAATATTGCTTATCTCTAAAATTGCCATGGATACGGTCATTATTCATGAATGAATCATTGATAAATAAATATCGTATCCATTGCAATTTCAGCCATTCGTTTCATAGTTGCCAGACTCTGTGCGAAATCCATTAAAATAGGTTTAATGGTTTGATCGATTTTGCCCGAATTCAAATTTGACTACAGAGAAACCTAATATGATATTTAAAATTTGGAATTCGAGTAAAAAAATGTCTATTGGGAAGATGTGATTGTTCTTTATTTCATACATCATTTAGGTCGTAGTTTTCCTTATTTTGGTTTGAAAATAGATAAAAAGTGATTTATTGGTTTCATTAATGCTTCGAAATCCCGGAAAAAAGTTGCGAGTAATAAACAATTATTGCCATCAAAAGGCACTTCTCTATCTCTCAACAGAATAGACATTAAAAAAAAAATTAAATCTGCACCACTACAACCCATGAAGGATCAGTGGTGCAGTACACTGTAAGTACTTTTATTAAACCAACGATTGTACCAGGAGGTGATCAGGTCAGAATCACGCTCGGCTGCCAGATGTATCCCATTTGCATCATGAGGGTATATATGTGCGCATTTTGCCAGGCAACTATCACCAGAGCGCATATATGCGCGTATTTCACTTAGGCATTTATCATTAAAGCGTATATTTGGGGAGTTCTTGAAAAAATGTGTGATGCAAATGGGTTAAGGGTACCCACTTAATGAGGCTGGGTGGACCCCGCCCATATTCTTATAACTCTACAATGCAACTAACTCTAAATAATTATCTG
>NW_027107035.1:7411-11812 GCF_000696795.3 Halyomorpha halys | reverse complement strand
AAAATATTTATTTATTTTATTATTATTGTTTTGTTTTCTTCTTCCGTTCAATGTTATATTTTTGCCAGTAAATGTTGTGATTTTAGAAACTGAATCACTAATTCTATTGTTTTATCGTCGTCTCCGAGGGTTTTTGAAATATCTGGGTTTAGTTCTAAGCTATTGAGGTGTGGTGTGAAATATTGGGATTGTTGAAAAATATGGCTTATTGTTAGATTATTATGCAGTTCCGAGGCGTTTTTTTAAAAAATAAGATAGGATTGGGTGAGCCTCGTGTAACCTATTCTCAGCCTGGTCAGCACAATCTCCTCTCTACGGCACTTGCGGCTGGAGGTACTCCAGGGCTTGACGCATCACCTGTGTTCACTGTTTAAATAACGTATTTATCAAATAAAAATTATTTCTGAAGTAACGCCTATTTATTACATGATTATTTGAGGAAAAAATAATTTTAATCAGATAACTACCGTTTTATTTATTTCTTGGAATAATTTATTAATTTACTAGACTTCATTATTTCTGTTAATTGCTATTTAAATATTTTATTTTTTCTGAAATAAATCATTTTTAAAAAATACGGGGTGATGTTAGTGTAACATGATAAAAGAGGGACAATTTGCTTAAAATAATTGGGAAAGAGGAGGGGCAGAAAGTACTTTATTCCTCGTCTCCCATTCCTCCCCTATCCCGGCGCCTGTGGTTTAATCTCAGGCTTATATCCAAGAAACATAAATTTTAAGAGATCTTGGGGTTCTGTTAAGATGGAAGTGATTGCTTCGAATGTAAAATGATTTATTGAAATGATATAACATATCGTCCCCCAAGAGCCCAAGAAGACAAAAAAAAGAATTTATTTTTCATGCAAATATTTTATTACTTTAATGGAAACTATATGCAGTAAAAATTGATGACTCTGCAACCATGATAGGGAAATACAAAATGATGGCTCTTTCAAAACGCATAAACAAATTTATTTTTGAATTCAATCAAGTTAATACAAAAATGATCACTATCTTCTATTAAAAAAAAAAATCATTTTTTACCCAGACTGTACAAGAAATACAGTAAATGTCCTTAAAAAGTAAATATTGAAGAATTTAATGAATTTATTTATATTTATTATTCACTTCCTGAAGTTTATTTTATTCTATTAAATCAAGTATTTTCACTTATTTTCATTCGGAGCTCCTTTAATAAAGGAATAAAAAATGGTGGCTCTTTCAAAACGTTAAAAAACTAATTTTTCATTCCGGGCTCTATATCCTTAAAACTACCTAAATCACTAAAAAAAACTTCGTATCACATTGTTTAAAGTAGAGTAAATTTTCTCAGTCGTTCTCGAGTCACAGTTTCCCAAGTAATATAATAATAATTTATTTGTTAATGTTGCCACATACAAATAGAGTTGGCCTGTAAAGTACATAATTTAACAATTATTGTAATAATAATTAGATAATAATAATAACAATCAACAAACTATTTGATTATTATATAAGCTAATAACAAAACAGAATACCCAAATGGTGAATTAAAAATAATTTATATAAGCTAATAACAAACAGTAAACCCAAACTGGGATTATCTACATTAGTCAATGTGAAAAAAAAACCAGAACAAAAACGAAATTACTTAATAAAATAAAAGTAACTAAAACCATGCATCTTATTGTGAAGATAACTAATAACAAATAGTAAACCCAAACTGGGATTATCTAGCCAGAGTGAAAAAACAGAAAAAACACTACTTACTCAATAAAAAAAAAATTTTTAAAATAAATACATCTTATTGTGATCCTGCTCTATGTATAAGGGTTTGAGTTGGATGTATACAAAGAACTTTAAGATCCGATTATGAGGGTACAGATAAAAATTTATACAACAGGTTTTGGTTAATATAGTCTAGGCTTAGTTTCGACTTGTGTTGGATTCGGTTTTCATGATATGCAGGGTAGTTCGTTAAAAAATGGAAACAATCCTCCAATAACGTTTTATCATATGCTTGACATAGCTTCTCTGGGCTCAAAGTATATTTTGTACATCGTTTCGGGATTTACCCCATATTCATGTTCTTGCATCCTGCACTAGTGCAATTAATTCAATATTAGCCGCAATTGCATTTTAGTTTCCCAAATAACGAGAAATCAATATTTTGTAAATTAATTTTGCCGAATATCATTGGAATTGCTGCAACATTTAATAAAATACGCACTAAAAAATCAGTAGTGAATTTATTTTAGGAAATCTATATCTACAGGAACTATTAGACGTACAGATGTCTATTAGTACAAGAGCCCAAGAGGAGAAAAAAGTCAGTTATTTCACCCCAACATCTGATTACTTTAATAAAAACTATGTATAATTACTAGTAAAAAATGATGAGCCTGCAAAGTATACGTAGAGGGAATAAGAAATGCCGGTTTTTTCGAAACGTTAGAAATAATTAAGTTTTCATTCGGAGCTCTGTATCTTTAAAACTACCAATAAGAATAGAAAATCTAAAAGAATGTCATTTAAAGTAGAGTAAATTTTCTAAAATATGAGCCCCAATAGAGCTATTTTTAAAAAGCAACATTTCATAAAAATGTATGAAACGTACTGAAAGATCAGTTAGTGAATTTATTTTGAAAAACATATATCTCACAAACCATTTGACGTACAGATGTTTATTAGCACACATTTAAAGCTCGTGTAATGAGCTATAAAGTAGTTTATGATGTTTATCTTTGTAGGAGTAATAATTTACTTGAAATTCGCTGAAATATATTGATTTGTAGTTGTTCGGACAAATGTTCATTTGCCAAATTTATATTCATATGTGAATATCATAAAAACTACTACTCCTACGAAGATAAGTGTCATAAACTACTTTATAGTAAGTTAAATTTCCTTTATTTTGAGTGTTAGCAGAAATATGTGCGTCTTATGGATCTAGAGATTTATTTTTTCAAAAATCTAACATTTTATACGAACAACTTGAAATTAACATTTTGTGAGTTTATTTTGTCAAATATCATAAAAACTATTACTTCTACAAAGATGAACATTATTAACAATTTTGTAGTAAATTTAATAAGCTTTAATTTGAGCGCTGGCAGACATCTGAACGTTCAATGGTTTCTGAAATGAAGTCATAAATCAAACTTATTGTTCGAACAGCTATAAATTAATTTATCTTAGCAAATATCATGAAAACTACTACTCCTAAGAAGATAAAGGTCATAAACGTATTTATAGTCCATTAAACTAGCTTCAATTTGAGTGCTAAAAGACATCTGTACGTCACATAGTTCCTGAGATATAGATTTCTCAAAATAAATTAACTAACTACTAATCTTTCAGTAGATTTTTTAAGAAATTTTGCTTTTTAAAAAGCTATATCTCGAGAACTATTGGACGTAAATAGCTCTTTTAGAGCTAATATTTCAGCAAATTTACTCTTCTTCAAACAATGTTCTCTTAGATTTTCTAGTGTTGTTGGTAGTTTTTAAGATATAGAGCTTCGAATGAAAAGTTAATGTTATTTTAAGGTTTTGAAACAGCCGCCATTTTATATTCCCCTTATCTAAACTTGGCAGACTCATCAATTTTGACTAGTAATTATACATAGTTTTCATTAAAGTAATCAAAAATTGGGGTGAGATAACTGCCTTTTTTTTCCTCCCGGCTCTTGTACTATATTAGCACTCTAATTTTATCTAGTTTAACGTACTGCGATATAGATTATGACCTTTACCTTCGTAGGAATAGTAGTTTTCATTATATTTGCTAAAATAAACCTATTTCTAGTTGTTAGTTGTTCGGAAAAAATGTCGTATCAAATGCGAGTGTCATAAAAAAAAAACTACTACCACTAAGATGATCGTAGGGTAAACATCATAAAATTAAAATAGCTTT
Organism: Halyomorpha halys; assembly: GCF_000696795.3. Taxonomy (NCBI): domain Eukaryota; kingdom Metazoa; phylum Arthropoda; class Insecta; order Hemiptera; family Pentatomidae; genus Halyomorpha; species Halyomorpha halys. The sequence goes on along the minus strand of NW_027107035.1, from coordinate 7,919 downwards.
TATTTTGAGTGCTGACAATCTGTACGTCTTATGGTTCCAGAGATATATTTTTCATAGATATATATAACTGTGATATAGTTTTTCATAAATCAAAAATTTTGTCCGAACAACTAGAAATCTAGATGTTGCGAATTTATTTGATCAAATATGATGAACACTACTACTTCTACTAAGGTAAACATTATCAACTATATTATAATCCACTCAATTAGCTTTAATTTGAGTGCTAATAGACATCTGTTAATGGTTAGATATGAATGATTTATCCCAAAATAAATTTACTAACCAATAATTTTTCAGTGCATTTTTTTTTTTTAATTGTTGCTTTATATGGTCATGGTTTTCTTAAATCAAAAGTTATTTTCCGAACAACGAGATATCAATATTATATGAATTTATTTATTTATTTTGACGAATATCATGGAAATTTCTGTTCTTAATTCTGCTATTCCTCAATTAAGAGGTAATAGACATCAATACGACGTTCGTATGAGCAGTGGTTTCCGTG
>NW_027107035.1:3101-6770 GCF_000696795.3 Halyomorpha halys | reverse complement strand
AATAAAATAAATAAATAAAAAAAACTCTCTTAAAATATATACAAACAAAAGAATAGACAAGATGAACATAATCAGACTATCTGTATGAAAAATAAATAAATAAAATAACATAGTGATAAGATAATTAATATTTGCAAAAATAAATTCACAAAATATTGATTGTTATTTGGAAAAAAAAAATATTACTTTTCGAAAATCTGTATTTCGGGTACTATTGAACGTAAACAATTCTAACAGGTTTCATATTTTAGAAATTATTTTATATTTTAAATAATATTCTATTATACTATTTATAGTTTGACCTAAACTGCATATGAAGGAAATGGGTGCGGTCAAGATGGAAAATTATTTTTTACGTACATTTACATTAATCTTAACCCCACCTTGGTTTACTTTATTGTCATCTTATTCTCTTACTTTGTTAAATATATTTTTAGTTGTTTTGTATCTTTTTTAGCCCCCGTACAGCTCGGTAAAGTGGGACGAAACATCGGCAAATAAATATTTTTTGTCCCTTCTTTACCGTACCCTGCCTGACCATCTCCTTCATAATATTTTATTTAGCATGTAGTATTGCGGGTAGTTTTATACATATGGAGCTCAGAAAGAAAAATTAATTTACTGTGATGCTTTTTTATTCTCTCCAACTATGTTTGGTAGAGTCATCACTTCTGACTAGTAACTATATATAGTTTTCGTTAAAGTAATCGCAAATTGGGATGAAATAACTAATTTTTTTCCCCGTGCTCTTGGACTAATAATCTTGTAAATATTATTAAAGAGAAAATGGTACTTTACAATAATAATAAATATATTTTGTTTTATTTACATCAACTTTCTTCTGGTAGTACCTAACAGTAGGATAGTCAGCCTGTCGTACAGATATGGACAAACCAGATTTAGAAGAGTGAAACCGGATTGAATGCGATGTACGTAACAGTCCACTTTTACTCTGGATTTTTATTGCACTTGTTCAAAACATCAACATGGAACTGTAATCACCGTTAGATATTCTTATAGCACTTCTTAATTAATTCATTTTGATTAATAATAATTATTAATACCACATCATAGTGAAATAGTGAGATCACTATTTCACTCGAAACAATGTGTATTTTTTTCCTTCTTACTCGATGAATCGGTCGTTTTATATAAAATGTCAGTTTTCATATATAAAAATATTTTCCCACAACGTGTTTTTTGGGTCATTTTTTTTTTTTGCCTAGTAAGCAGTGTAATGCGTGCCTCGTAATGTTTCAGCTGCTGCTGATTAAGTTAAGTTTTTAAGGTACCCATAGAACTACCTTTTTTACTTTACTAATGTCATTATTGAGAAACTGTCGATACACTTGTATTCGGTTGTGCTGCAAGTCCTTTAACTGTTTAGCAAGAGTTTTCTTCTACAGTAAGTCTAAGTTCATCGTTATCAATTGTTGGTGGAGGTCCTCTGGGCTGGTTGTCCAAATCTGTCATCAGCCAACAATTTCTCGAAACTCCGGTGAATGGTCCATTCCTTCCTCGTCACGCCCATTTCCAAACGCCGTGTTAATGTTTCTTGCAGTCTGGAATGCCGATTGTTCAAGCTTAAACTCATAAAAAAAAAAAATTACCCGAAAATCGCGTGTTTTCATGATCATATTAGCATACTAAACAATGTGCAATGAATTAGAATTGTAGTAAATATTATTTAAAATATAGAGGATTAATAACGACTCATTATAATCTGTGAAAATAACCGTGGTAACAACAAAAGTTCACTTATCACACTTTGCATTTCTGAAATAATAAAAAAGGACATTTCTTATGTGTTAACGCCATATTTTATAATTAATTTGGGGATATCGTGTAAATCTTATTTAGTCTTAATAGTTAAATTAATTACATTTATATATTTCTTTTAGAAGTTTATTTTATTTTAATAATTATAATTAAGTATAAAAGGACCTATTTCTAAGGGTAGTTAAACCGTTGCTAAGGCGTCACCTAGGAACAGGCCGACCATCTTCGTTTTAGGATGAGTTCCTGGTAATTAGAGGTCATTATTGTTTCTAATTAGCCCTGCCTGCGTTTATAATTTAATAGTTTGGACAATTTGAGTGCGTTAACAGACATTACAGTCCGAAACCAGACCTTATCTGCGTTTCGACTTGAATATAAATTTTTGTTAATTAGTCGGCTCACCTATACATTAAAATAACTGGACCCTGTCTGCCCTTAATGGGTGCCAGTGTGGCCATATTGGCTTTTGGGACATTTCGATTGTTTGTGAGTGGATCAACTTTTCGTCGAGCAGTATTTGTTTTGTTTTTTTTAATAGTTTTTTTCTTCTTCATAATTTATTTAACTAGTTTTATTTTGTTTAAGGTGTTTTTTTTATTTTTACTTGTATTGATTGTTTTATTCATCTTTTGTTTATTTTATTTTTAGTTTCAAATGTTTAAATTGACCAAATAAACGTTTATATCCAAACCAGCTAGTTGTTTGTTCTTTTTAGAGGCTTCCAACAAAAAGACATAGTCGATTTGAGGTTGCTTTAAGAGTATTAGTGCTTGTACTTTATAGTTTGTGTACTTGTATTTATGGACTAATACTATTGGCTTTCATTATGAAACAATAATGAACAGGCATAGAAACAAGCAGGGGGAAATATGTATGAATATAGATTAAATACGATACAGTAAAATTAAAAGAATGGATCCAATAAATATAATATAGTGAATAAAATAAAACATACAAAATTGAATAGAGGTACAAAGGTGTGGTAAATTTATATAATAAATACATAAATTACAAAGTAATAAATAAAAGGTGGAAATATCAGATAAATATTAAATACAGTATTATTTATTGGACATTTTGAGTTTTTTAGTCAACATTCTAATCTGGAACGAGACCTTTTCTGCGTTTCTGGCCTCTGATTGGAATATGAGTTGTTACTGATCAGTCGGCTCGTATAATTCATTACAACAACCAGATTCATTAATTAGTCTTCCTTCAATACTTATTGAAGTGTGGTCATATTGGCTTTTATACATGTCGACTGTTGATGAGCCAGTATAGACGTGGGCTACAAACTTTGAACCTGTTTGAGAGTTGGAGCGGTGTTCATGGCTACGGAGCTGCACCCTACACATCTTGATAGCAAACTATCCTCCTCTGCCTATTGGAATACATCAACTTTTCTTCGGGACTGTCGACCAATATTTATTTTATACATCTATTGATTTTGTAAATTTGTTTCTTTCGCTTTCATAATTTATTTAGATAATTTTATTTTTGTCTGAAATCTACAACTCACAAAAATCTACTATCAAGGACAACGGCTATCACATTGCTTCAGATGAAATCACATACACACTTACTGGTAGACTAAGATGACCTATTTAAATTTGAATAGTTAACAAGAAAAAAAATAAATAAATGCCATTGGAAATGTTTCACCTATATAATTAACATATTTTCTGTTTAACATTTGAATATTTCTCAATTGATTGATGAATAATTGGTTTACATTAATACCAGTTCTTTAAAAGATAAGAGAAATTGAAAAAAAACTGCTGGTGATTAGATTAAATACAACTTATCTTTGGTGAATATAAGATTTATGAGTAGGGTGAGATTTTTATGAGATAGATAGTCAAAATATCTGTTTATTTTTACATGAACACA
>NW_027107035.1:0-2310 GCF_000696795.3 Halyomorpha halys | reverse complement strand
TACCAAATAAAAATTTATTTAATTTACTAATACAGGGAGGGTACCCTCTGTTCACCTGGCGATGAGCCATCCCATTTTACAAATTATGAATGTTTTCGTTTAATTTTACTATTTGATGCTCAAATTGTATAACTGTAATTTACATTTTTTCTGTATTTATATTGTATTCTTTTTTTCAATATAGTATGAGCAGGAAATAGAATTTAAGTCTTTATTCCAGCATTTTAATTTGTACTTAATTAAAAGTAATTTCAATTAAGTGCCTCTTAAACAATAATGTTCATAATGACTTTTTCCAATAATTTGCACTGAATTTTTATTCCGTTTTAAATTTTATTTTCGTCTTTGCACCTTGTCAGAGCATTATTTACTCATGAGATATTATGTTTCCATGAGTATATATTGTTTCCTTTGATATTACAAATGAAATTAGTTTTTCATAACTCTGCCCTTGCGATTTATATATATAGCAAATGCCAGTCTCACAGGGAATTTGTTTCAGTAAAAATGGTATATCCATTCTCCCCCTCGAGTGTCCAGTGTGATCCATGGAATGCCTTTAATTTCATCTTTTTTCATTCCCTGATAAAATTCTAAAATAAAATATTACACGGTGATCACGAAAAACTTTTTTTTTATAAAATAGAGATATTATTATAGATTTAATTTGTTAAATAGATATTGTTACAAAAGACGGAAATTAAAATCTGTACCGTTTACAACCCGTGAAGTTGTTCAGGAGCTGAGTACTTTGTGAGGAAGTACTGTTTCTTGAACAACGGTTATACAATGTCACATCCTAGAATAAATAATTATCTACCTCAGCCGGATTCGAACCCACGTTGTTAAAGTAGCACAGTCCCTTATCGTTTAACTTCCTACCCTGGTTACAAAAGAAAAAAATTATATTTAATTGTAAAGATTATTTTAATTCTCCATATTCATCTTTCTCATTGATGAATTTGCAAATGAGATTCAGCTTAAAGTTTTCGAAAATAAAACAAAAATCGATTTGTATTGACCGAACAATCGCTCCACGTCCACAGACGTAAATGTGCATTTGGTATTTGAAAGCTCGGCAAACTTCAAAAGATCCTCTTTGCCGGTTTTTTTTTTCTGTTTACTGGCGTAAAACAACACCATTAATTTCTTATTTATTTTTGCTTACATATGCCTTACTATTTTTTTAAATGTTATTTTTCATTTGTTCAATGTTATATTTATGACAATAAATCTTGAGAATTTATAAACTGAAATACTTATTATATTGTTATAATATCGTCTCTAACGGTTTATAAAATATTCGTGTTTAATCCTAAACTATTCGGGTGTGTCGTGAAATATAAGTATTCCTGGAAGATAAGACTAATTGTCAAATTATTATTGCAACATTGACTTTCCGGAGGCGTATGTGTTGAGATAAGATAGTAGTGAGTGAGCCTCGTGTGATCTATTCTAAGCCTAGTCAATAGGAACTCCTCTCTGCAACATTTACGGCTTGAGGTCCTCTTTAATAATTTTTAGTTTACTCCATTGGGCTTTCGTTTCTCAAAGATTGCCATCTATCTTAAAGGGATTGCTCATTTCTGATGGAGTTAAAATTGCTTTATCCTGTCCCGGGAGCGCGAGTGCTTTTCTTGCTACTTGATCGACCAGTTCATTCCCAGCGATTCCGACATGACTTGAAACCCATATAAATGTAACTGACATTCTCAAATATTACAAAATCCAAGGTATCCTGAACACTTAGCCATACATATAACATACCTCCTATATGTATGTACCAAATATTCATTAACATCATTACAGGAGGATATGAAAAAAAAAAAAAATTAAATATTACAAAGTGTTTTGGTAGAAAAGGATGAAGAAATGCTTGGGGTCCACTGCGTTTATGAATTTGTGTTTATTAATTTAGTTGAAGTGTGGGTACTGAATGGATTAAAGAGCCCGTATAGATGTGGACCCACCAACTTTAAGCAATTTGAGAGTTGTAGCTACTCCACTAACGCCTGTTGAACAGATTCGATACTTAGGACTCCATCTTGACAAGAAACTTACTTACTTGTGAATCCACACACAAGACTGAAACGACAAGAAACTGCTCGTAGATTCCGGTTGCTACAACACTTACTTGACAAACACTCTAAACTTCCCACTCACTACAAAAAATTGGTATACACTACGATAATCAGACTAATTTGGACATATGAAATTGAGCTCTGGGGCTCTACCAAACCATCAAATTCCTACCGCATCCAATCCTTACAATCCAAAATCCTACGTAAAATCCTTGATGCTCCTTATTAC
>NW_027107034.1:0-5147 GCF_000696795.3 Halyomorpha halys | reverse complement strand
CAACGCCATTTATATTTTATTTAATTTTGCTAATATTCGTTAAATTTTATTTATTTTTTAATTTGATTGTTTATTATTTTATTTATTTATTTTATTTTTATTTTCCCCTTCCGATCAAGTTATATTTTTGTCAGTAAATTTTGTGATTTTAAAAACTGAAACACCAATTTTATTACTTTATCATCGTCTCCAATGGTTTTTGAGATATCTTGGTTTAGTCCTAACTATTGAGATGTGGTGTGAAATAGAAAAAAACAACTAAACCGGACCAGTATTGATGATTATACAGCGACGTTTTTTTATGTTTTTTTATGTTTTTATAGTTACTATCTTATCACTCCATCTATATAATAGTTGATATCAAAGTTTCAATAATGTTCAATTAATGTATATACATCCTCAAATATTGCAATAGCGAAGCATTGCTAAGTCTGCTAGTAAAATATAAAAACATAATAATGTAACCTTCAATAATATAACTTATGTTTAGGTTTAAGGTTCTCCAAATGAGGTCGGGAAGGACGGTCTATGTAACAGTTTACGAATCAATTCTTCCCTGAGTGGGAAGAAAGGTTTATTACTTGGGTCCGCCAAGAAATAAAAACAACCTTTTTTATATCTCACCTTATTGTTGAAAATGGTAACAGTTGGAACAATTCACTTCATTTACAGGCCTAACTTCGGATTACCAAAGGGTGATTCGTTAGGTTAGACATTAACCACCAAACCTTCTCACGCGATCTGTTAGCGCTTTGGAAATACCGTGGACATGCAATGTTACTCACTCAGATTAAAGTAATGCCGGACATCATCAGGTTAATGTACCTAGGGCGTTTCCCATCACAGTCTATAGTTACATATTGATTGTTTAGGCCAATTTATAAACCTAATGGATTAAAGCATTAGCTAATGACTCGTGGCACATCGTTACAGAAATTTTTAACTGAGATAATCTCAAATGATTAAATTTTTTATCTGCTCTCTAATCCTCGTACAATTTCTATATGCATAGATTACATTTGCTACTGTAGAGAGGAAATGAACTGCCTATGGTTGAGGATTACGATCTTGAGACATTGAGAGAGTTTTTCACATGGAGAAAGTAAGCATAATGTGGGCCGTTGAAGGAAATGGATTTCCATTAATGAGAACTGGACTTCCATATGCTGCCAACGCAGTTATGGATACCATTGTTGCTTCGGTGGTACATCTCACGCTGCAATTGCTTCATTCGACCAGTCTTATACAACATAAAGTTGCATTGTACAGAAAACTAATTACAGTAGGGCGATATTACCTACTTAATTGCAATTGCAACGCTAGGCCTGTAGTGATAATAAGAACATCGATGAAGTTAATGTGCATCTAATTGTTTTGCACTTAAATTTAATATTTCCAAGATTTGCCAATAGGTAAAACTCTTTACATTGAGGCTTTTTGAGATGGTTAATTTTAACGCGATTCTTGCCAACCAGTAGAGCAGAAACATGCTGAAAAATTACAACGATGATTAATACGCCAGGTGTTCTGTGAAGGCTAGTTCACGCAGTGTCTGGGTTCGATAGTCACGTACAAGTGTAGTCGGGTTTATATACGCTCAAAGTGGTTCCAATTATATTTTAGTTTAAATTTATTGCTTTATCTCGTATTCGAAACTAGTCCTTATTCAAGTAAATAGCATATTTTTGAAGGAAAATATAATTTTTATTATCAGAGTTGTTTTTATATTTCAACTATGAATCTAAAAATAATGATCATAAACCCAGATATTGAAATTGATATTCAGAATAACCTACATCATTACTAGATACAGCCTGTTGCAATCTGCATTATAGAACTGATCCTGTTCCCTTATAGATCTTATCCAAAGGGTAGAGGTCCGCCGCCGAAGATGGTGCAGAGAGGAGATGGTGAACCGCAGAGGTTGGGCAATCGGATGCCAACTGGCCAGCAAGGACGGTCACGCAGTTCTGCGGCTGTCAAGATCTGGGTCGCTCCTGTTTACGTTTATCAGTCATAATTCGCTTTCTGCTCTCCTCCTGAGAGATCAGGTATAAAGTCGATCTAGGATATTGTGGATGAAAGTTACTATTATTGAAAACATTTAATAATAACGAGTAGAACAGTATTTGACAAAATTCAGTTATACCGAGCATTGTAATAGTGTAGTTTGACATGATGATCGTACATAACTTAAGCTGACCTGAATACTTGCTATTATTATAGTTATCAACTGTTGTTACTAAACATCCTTTGTATTCTCTCCGATAATTATTAAGCAATACCACAGAGGCACATTGCAGAGGAAGGTGTTCCAGAGTCGTGGTTCGGCGGTGCTCTGTTCCAGCGAGGATCGTCAGAGCGAGACAGCGCACTTCCGACCAACACCCGTGCCGCTCGTTTTTATATTCTTCTGTCTGAGGTACCATTTCCACCGGCCGTAAAATAACACGTGCTACGGATTTACGGCCCCTTGAGGTGCCAGATGCCCTGTAATACCCGATTTCCTTTGGGGCCACTCATGGGGAGCTACCCTTTACGGGTATCTTTAGTGAAAATAAAATAAGTTGAGGAAGATCTTTGAAAATTCTAGTTTAGTCGATTTTTTTATGATTTAGTGTTATTAGGTTAATAAATATGATCCAGCATCATTATTTGGTTAAAAGTCGCCTTAATTAAATCTTTTGTAAACATATTTTCTGTTGAGAATGATAATATGAATCCTATAATGAAAACGTTTCAAACTTTAACAATTAAATCAATTCCTCATGCATTTTTTTCTTTTCGTTTTTCCTTTAATTTTTAGTTTATTTTCTAGAAATAATAGACTTTCGACGTGCGCTGATCCCATTCTTTAATAAAAGCTGATTTTGTTGATATAAATTTTCTTCATTTGCACACGTAGAAGTCATTCTTTATTATTGTCGTCCCTTTTATTTGTCGACCGATTGTAAAAAATATACTTCTGTTGTGTCCGCACTTAAGGTCTCTTTGTGCATTCCGAACAGAAAAAGTCGCAGCTTATCACAATTTACTGTTTGAAGAAGGTACCTTTCTTTCTGTTTGTGATGACGTGTTCGTAGAAATGAAAAACCTTATGACATTTTAAAGATAGCCCTGAGTTTGCTCTGTAATATTCTATTTAAGATTGAAGTTTATCCTACCATTGACGTATTCCTTTTGATGGTTCTATTATTTATTTTTTCGTATCATTGTTTGCTAGTCTAATTTAGTATTTTTTTACTAAAAAATTACTGGAATTAATTAATTCCATTCGGAACTACACTCAAAACTTAATGATCAAGCTTGCTAAATTTTTTATTTTTCTGCTAACATATTTCCATTAGACAGCTGTGGCAGACAATACTTACCTTTGAGACGGTAGTCACCCGTCTCAGCGTGACAATTCCCTGCTAATTACAAACCGGTGCCCCGACATTCTTTCTTACCTAGAACTCATCTAATTCTGTGAAGTTATTCTTCAAGATCTTAACGCTTCCAAGAGACGATGTGCAATTGCTGGACTGGGTGATTTGAATTGCAGATTTTTTGAATCTCAAAAAGTTCTAAAGGTGATGTAGTCCTGTGGGAAGTTCTTTTCTTTTATTTATTATTAAGATGGAATTTTAAATGAAAATATTAGTTTCGGAGTATTTGTTTTTATTCAAGTCAAATACGGTAGCTTTCGAGAAAGAGAAATTATATGAACGGAGAAAATGGCCATTGCTACTCTAACTAGGATCACTAGTCAAGGATCTTTCAACTTCAGCTGCTGCTTGAATGTTAATATGTTAAAATCATTATATAATTTTAAGGCTGTATGCCCAAAAATTACACTTCAGGTTCTTTCCTGAACCGCCGAAGGAGCTTCTTTCCCATCATCCTTTTGCTGCACACTTGACAATAGGAGACAGCGACTCTTCAGACTGACCAAGGCCTCTGGAAGTCCCCCCGTACGCCCTGAGGTCGGTGGACCCACCCCAGATGCTTCACCTGTTGACTCAAGCATCTCACGTACTGCGGCCTGCTCTGAATCACTTAGCTAGCTCATACTCTTCTAGGTCTGCCTCGGTAGATATAGTCAAGGAATAAAATCAATCCATTTCAAATGAAAGTGTAGTTGATATTTTTTCGTGACCGGCTGTCATTCATTATATTATATATTTATATCACGCGTTGCTCTGAAATCGCTATGGTATTTTCGAGATAGGATGTCTGTATCCTGATTTCTGATAGCAATACCTTTTCGATTTCCTCACCTTCTGTTCTTACATCCTCCCCTTCAACACATAAAACTTTGTACTGTTAGAAAGGAAACGAAAAGCCTTTATTAAAACGAAAAGTTGTATGAAACAAATTGCTTATTGAAGAACTGTAGATCGTTAAGAATAAGGCTAAATGCGAGATATAATTCTGATGGTAATATTGCGAATAAGATGAGTGTGTAAAGTTGTTGGGCTTAGTAATGAACGGGTTACTAAAAAATTATTAACACTCATGTGACGGGTAAACGTCCGAGGGGTAGGCCAAAACGTAGGTCGGAGGATGTCAAGACTAGAGACTCATGTGTACTGCGATTGGTGAAATCGGCACCGAACCTTCGCTTTTGCTCAGCATTTTTGATTTTTACATCGTTAGGAAAAACATAAATGGATTTACAACGATCTTGTCGACTCTGCTCTATTAGAGATATCTGCTTTCTTTCATAGGGTGTATTGTCATTAGATGGTAAAATCAAAGAAAGTTATTAAAACAATCTCTTTTTTTTTAAGTATCTTTGTTGGGCTTTTCAATCTTACTTCATGGTCATGTAGATATGTACAGACTTTAAAAAATATAATTTTAGGTGACAATCAATCATATAATATTCAGTCCTCAAGCTTCACTTGAAAGACTTAAGTTCCTTTTCCGCCATAAATTATGTTCAGATATATTTTTTTAAATAGGTAAATAAATACATAATGAGGTGTAGATAGTTGACCGTAGATTAATGATTGGAGAAGTTTGTCGGGGGATGCGGTCAGCAAAGAACAACATAAATAAACAAAACCATATTTATTTATTTTATCCCGACGTTTCGATCTGAATTTCAGGTCTTCATCAGGGGTATAGAACAAAAGAGATAACAACAATATTTAGAGTAACTA
>NW_027107033.1:6779-7659 GCF_000696795.3 Halyomorpha halys | reverse complement strand
CAACACATTGCAAAAGACTGATCTACATGACTGTAATAAGGCCAATCTGGACATATGGAGTTGAGCTTTAGGACTCCACAAAACCTTCGAATTCCTCTCGTATCCAATCCTTACAATCCAAAATCCTTCGTAAAATCCTCAAGGCTCCTTACTTTGTCACAAATAAAATCATACATAAAGAATCAAACGCCTTAGTTTCTAATCTTCCATCCTCTTCCATTCCTGACAATCCTCCGAGGTGCCTGAAAAGAAGATGGCCACGGGACCAGCTAATGTAAAATGTCATTAGAGTGCTACCAATGGGTAGTTTATCTACACGCCTGTAACACTCCAATTTAACTTAGATCAGTTTTACTAAATGTATTATAATGTACAGTTGTAAATAGCAATAAATAAATATTAAAAAAAATTATTTATGAATATTATAAACAGATATGTGCATAACATAATAAGAAATTGTTAATATGACACAGCCTTCATAGTTAAATACTCCAGTTTTACTGTGTTTGATATATATATATATATATATATTTTTGGAGTCACCTATTTCCGTATGATATAATATTTAACCCTAGTGTAGGTCTTAAAAATAAGTATTGATCTGAATTGCATTAATTTACTGATGAAACACTACGGTACTTCGCATCAAATGTATTTTATTAGCCATTTCAGGTTTGAAATAGAAACTAAGAGATAAAATGAACGTTAGTTCAGTTAAAACCACTCATGCATAAAAGGCAAACTCATTTGAATCAAAACTCGGATAGTAGAGGGTGGTCATACCCAGAGACCTAGCTGTGTTATTATCACAAACCTCCCATGTGTGCAAAAATCCGTCATTCCACTTCAAAAGATATTTACAATCAAGAAATATAGGACA
>NW_027107033.1:0-1650 GCF_000696795.3 Halyomorpha halys | reverse complement strand
CCATGTTACAGAGCTATTAGATGATAGGGTCGATGTGTCAAGTTGGATGGACAAGGAGATGGCAGAAAAGGTGATATGGTGTTCTGGCGTGCAAAATATAGGTACGATTCTCACCAAGTTAGTTCTTTTTTTTTTTTCTGAACCCTCTAAAAAACAGAAATAAAATGTGAGTTAGTAGTGCATTACTGTGTAAGAAAGAAAAGTAATTCGTGTTGTGTCTTACCTTTTACTACCTTTGGTATCTTAAGGTTACCTGTTATATTTAATTTTACATATGAGCTATCCATTCAGGAGCTATTTTGAGTCCGGAGGTGAGGGGCCTCCTCAAGTTAGTTCAAATTCTAGCCTACGCAGATGACTTACATAGCGTAGCCAGTTCACAGAGGAACTTGAAAGGGACCTTTCTACTAATAGAGTTAGTAGGACAGAACATGAATATGCAAATCAACCAGGAAAGACCAAATAAATCCTTTTCAGTCCCCACACTATCACGTCAATAAGGAAGTTACATATTTGAAAGTTTTAATACTTTCGTGTATTTTGGGTCCCTTGTTTGTTGCAGAGATTAAAAAACGCCTCGAAGTACAGAGGCAAATTACCACTGCAAACAAGTGTTATTTTTGTCTGGCAAAAACAGTAATGAGCCATCTGCTGTCAGAAAATTTAAAAAACCACTCTGCATAAAACATTAATTAGACCAGTACTGACTAATACCTCAGAGACTAATACCCTTATCGCGTGTACACGCTAATACTATAATGTTATTCCACCGAAACAGTTTATGAAAAATGTTTGGCTCTGTAAAGAAAAGCCACTGGTTTAGGCTGAGACAAAATTTTACCAAAGTTACTGGGAATCGGATGTGGTACAATAAATGAGACTTTCAAGACTGCAGTAGGCTGGATACATATCGTAAGAAAGGATTGTGGGTCACCCATTAAGAAATTATTTTTTGGGTATGAAGAAGAAAAAATAAAGAGAAAAAATTCATGACTGAGATGTGTAGGCGAGTTTGAAACTGATGCACAGGCATTTTTGGAGATAAGAGTTTGATGGACGCTTGGGCAAGACAAAGAGAAATGAAACGTTCTCTTCATGGGGCGAAGACCAGTACTGGCTTGTAGTGCCTATGATGGCAATAATGATAATGGCATGGATTACCCATTTTAATCGTTTCTTAACCTGTTAACAACTTTATTTTTCAAATCTAATCAACTTTGACTGACCGCATCATAGAGACGAAACATGTCTACCACTTAACATAGAGACATGTTTCCACTTAAATCCCGTTGGGCCTTGTGTCCCGGGTCTCGTAATCTTAAAGGACTCCATCTCTCATAATAACCTCATGTAAACGTGTTAGCAGAATTTTATTCCTTTTCAAATATTAAATAAAATAATAAGCTTAGCTAGTATGTCGTTTATTTCTATAGACCCTTAGTTATTGAGACAAATTTCTTATTAGGAGGAGGACATCCAAAGTTCCTGTGTGCTTGTGGAAGCTGCCCATGCCAGAACCCGTGGTTATGGTATTAAACTTTGCACTACAAAGTTGCAGTAAATTTTATTCTCTACTAGTTGTATTCGTTTTTCTAAAAATATTTCGAATGGGATGATGGAACAAAAAAATTGTTGATGTGTTTTACGCGC
>NW_027107032.1:388025-388411 GCF_000696795.3 Halyomorpha halys | reverse complement strand
AACTATTTTATATGAAAAAGAGATATTTCAAATAGAAAACTATTCTATATTTTGCTTGTAAAATGTTTCGGGATATTATCCCATACTCCAGTGGCTTTGCATCTTAAAATTGTATCAATTAAGTTATTCTTATCAACAATTTTAATCTATTTTATATGTGCATATTTAAAGTTCTTTAAAAATATAAGAATATTTATCACATATTTGTCGTTTTTCAATATCCATTTTTAAATCATGTCATCTATACACTTATAGTTTAAAATTGTTTTATAACTATATTCTTTAAATTATTGTCTTTCACTATTGGTGCATTTATCTATGTCTGTAGCACAAACCATTGTTGTAGTTTTTTTTTTTATGAATTTTATTTTTATAAAAATTAAAAA
>NW_027107032.1:387640-387975 GCF_000696795.3 Halyomorpha halys | reverse complement strand
CAGAACTCAGCGGGCAGTGTAGATTGTAATAAACTAACTATTTTATATGAAAAAGAGATATTTCAAATAGAAAACTATTCTATATTTTGCTTGTACAATGTTTCGGGATATTATCCCATACTCCAGTGGCTTTGCATCTTAAAATTGTATCAATTAAATTATTCTTATCAACAATTTTTATCTATTTTATATGTGCATATTTGAAGTTCTTTAAAAATATAAGAATATTTATCACATATTTGTTGTTTTTCAATATCAATTTTTAAATCATGTCATCTATACACTTATAGTTTAAAATTTTTTTATAACTATATTCTTTAAATTATTGTCTTTCA
>NW_027107032.1:385423-385902 GCF_000696795.3 Halyomorpha halys | reverse complement strand
TAAAGTGGCACTTCCAGTGAGTCGATTATAACGAAAATGGTTCTGTGACACTCCGACTGTACACCCACTTTAAATATGTAATTTCAGTTTCGTAACACTTTTGGTTTTCGAGCTAGGCTGTTATACTCAGTATACTGTTGCATACTCAGACCATTTTGCAAAACTTGTTTTTTTGGATTCAGGGGAGATCAAAACTTGTATTTTCTTCGAAAACTTGAAATCGAAATGTAATCCCAACATTCTTTATTAATTCATTTTGATTCTGCAAACGTTTTGGTAAAGCTTATCTACATACATAGACTACTTTCTAGTAAATTCAACTAGCTTTAATTTGAGTACTAACTGACACCTGTATATCTCATGATTCCTGAGATAAATAACTGAGACAATAAATTCACCTACTACTGATTTTTCAGTGCATTTTTTTATTATAAAAAACTGTATCTCGGAAACTATTAAAGGTATACAGCTTTTGATTA
>NW_027107032.1:380477-383312 GCF_000696795.3 Halyomorpha halys | reverse complement strand
TTCTGTGACACTCCGACTGTACACCCACTTTAAATATGTAATTTCAGTTTCGTAATACTTTTGGTTTTCGAGCTAGGCTTTTCATACTCAGACCATTTTGCAAAACTTGTTTTTTTGGATTCAGGGGAGATCAAAACTTTTATTTCCTTCGAAAACTTGAAATCGAAATGTAATCCTAACATGCTTTATTAATTCATTTTGATTCTGCAAACGTTTTGGTAAAGCTTATTTACGTACATAGACTACTTTCTAGTAAATTCAACTAGCTTTATTTTGAGTACTAACAGACCTGTATATCTCATGATTCCTGAGATAAATAAATGAGACAATAAATTCACCTACTACTGATTTTTCAGTGCATTTTTTTATAAAATACTGTTTTTTAAAAAACTGTATCTCGGAAACTATTAAAGGTATACAGCTTTTGATTAGCCTTACAATGGAGAAATAGGCTCTGTTTCCAGCAGCAATTCTGCTTTTAACTTCTTCTTCTTCATCCTGGTTCTCATGGATAATAGAACCAAGGTAAGAAAAACTTCTTACCACTTGGAAATTATAGGGGCCCATTACAAGGCGACTCTGCCTCTGGTCCAAAGGCTTCTTACCCAACAGCATAATCTTGCTTTTTTCTCCATTAATATACAGGCTCATCGTTTTTGCTTCGAAAGCAGTCCTAATGCTCTGCAGGGATCTACCAATGATGACGACGTCGTCTGCCTTGGCTAGAACTTGTGTCATCTTTGTGAATACTGTTCCTTCCTGATTTATTCCTGAACTATTTATGATTGCTTGTAGAGCGATATTAAACAGGAGAGGGGCTATTGGGTCACCCTATCTTAGGCCACATTCCATTTCAAAAGGCTCTGATACTCCATAGGATTTTACTTGGCAGCTTGTACTCACCATTGTGCATTTTACTACTCGGGTGAGTTTACTAGGAAGCCCCAGTTCACGCATAGCCACTATGAGCTCACTCCTTACGATTGTATCGTAGGCAGCCCGAAAATCAATTGACAGCATCCAAGTTGTCTGCTGATATTCATTCATCTTCTCAGAGATTAGCCGCAGGCCGAAGATTTGAACAATAGTAGACCTATTGGGCCGGAACCCACTTTGATAATCACCCAGTTTTTGTTCAACATACGGAAGGAGCCAATTGTACAGTGATATGGAAAAAATTTTATATGCAGTGTTAAGCAAACTAATTCCTCGATAGTTTCTGCGTATCGTTGAATCTCCTTTCTTCTTGTATATAGATTATATACTACAGCCTTATTCCATTCCTTGGGTATGGTTTCCTCTTCCCATATCAGAGCTATCAGGTCCTGTATGATGCGTTATGATGCCCTGCTTTAAACAATTCTGCTGGGGGGTCCATTTTTTTGTGTTTAGACAAGATGTCTTCGATTTCCTCTACATTGGGTGGAATGGCTTCCAAATCTTCATCTTTAATACCCACTAGTGATTTTACACGGTCTTCCAGACGATTCTCTGCTTCTCTCGGGTTCAATAAGGTCTTGAAATATTGCCGCCACCTTTCTTGCATTTCTTCTTCTAGGATTAGAATGTTGCCATGGTGGTCTTTGATTAGGTTGGCTCTCCTGATCGGTCCACACTTAACGCTATTCACCATTTTGTAGAACTTGCGGGACTCATTTCTACTTCTTGAGTTTTCAATTCCCTCAATCTGCTTCCTTAATGCTTCCCTCTTCTTGCTTCTAACTAATTTCTTCGTGGGCATCCTGGCTTCTTTGTACTCCTTGTAACTGAGCCCTGTCTTTCGTCTATTTTGCTTTCTAGTGTTGTTAATTTTAAGAATATGGAGCTCAGAATGAAGAATTAATTTAGAAACACCCGCCATTTTTTTATTCCACCTAACTATACTTGGCTGACTCATCAATTTTAACTTGTAATTATAACTAATTTTAAATTAATGTAATCAAAAATCAATGTGAAATAACTGACTTTATCCTCCTCTTGGGCTCTTGATTCATATTTAACAGAATTAGAACTAAGTATGCATGACCATATTTTTTTCGGCATATGTTTCGAAAACGGCTCTTCTAATTTAATCCAAATTCGGAGGCGTGTGGAGAATCATTTTTGACACGTATTTGTATATCAAATTTCACCAAATGCTTTCTTTTACTCAAAATAATTCTCCAAGTATAATTATTATAAATAAGACTTTTCTCATAAATTTTACTAAATTTTTTTTGTAAATATATCTATTGATATTTACAGTATTAAACATTTATACAAAAAGTAAATTTGATGCTATATAATGGCATGATACAGACAAGTGGAGAATCTAACATAGTAATATTTCCAAAGGAGATTTCGAGGCCATCTTCTTTTCAGACGCCTAGGAGGATTATCAGGTAATGAAGGAGGAGCCAGGATAGAAACAAGTGGGTTTGGGTGGTCAGGAAATTTATCAGGGAAGAATTGGTATCTGATTTTGGCCGATTCGGCAACAAATGTAATATTGTGGTCCTGGATGACTTGATTTGTGACAAAGTAAGGAGCATTAAGGATTTTGTACTGTAAGGAATGGATACGAGAGGATTGGAAAGTTTAGTGAAGTCCCAAAGCTCAACTCAGTATGTCCAAATAAGCCATGTGGATTAGTCTTTTGTAATGAATTAGAAATTTAGACCGATTGTTTAGTAAGTGCTGTGATAGTCAGAATCGACGAACAGCTTCCTGTCTTTTATGAGGATACCAAGTCAGTCGTTTGTCAATGTAGTCCTAGGTAGTGGATCGTTGGACTGGAATAAGTGAAGAGTATAAGTAAAAGTGATTTGGTAGAATTTTAATCTTTCAGTTTTGACA
>NW_027107032.1:375848-380427 GCF_000696795.3 Halyomorpha halys | reverse complement strand
TGTAAATATATCTATTGATATTTACAGTATTAAAATTTTTTACAAAAAAGTAAAATTGATGCTATAGAATGACATGATACAGACAAGTGGAGAATGTTACATAGTAACATTTCCAAAGGAGATTTCGAGGCCATCTTCTTTTCAGATGCCTAGGAGGATTATCAGGTAATGGAGGAGGAGCCAGGATAGAAACAAGTGGGTTTGGGTGGTCAGGAAATTTATCAGGGAAGGATTGGTATCTGGTTTTGGCCAATTCGGCAACAAATGTCCTGGATGACTTGATTTGTGACAAAGTAAGGAGCATTAAGGATTTTGTACTGTAAGGAATGTCGGTATATCAACTTGGTAAGTCCACATAGGCCATATGGATCAGTCTTTTGCAATGAATTAGAAATTTAGACCGAATGTCAAGTAAGTGCTGTAATAGTCAGAATCGACTAACAGCTTCCTGTCTTTTATGAGGATTCCAAGTTAGTTGTTTGTCAATGTAGTCCTAGGTAGTGGATCGTTGGACTGGAATAAGTGAGGAGTATAAGTAAAAGTGATTTGGTAGAATTTTAATCTTTCAGTTTTGACATTACCCTTGAAAGTGGTGACGTGGGATTTTCAATCTCAAACGATAAATCAATAATCTTGATATTGGTAACTACGCAATAACACAATAATAAGAAGAAAAAGGAGCATTCAAATAAGTAAACTAGCTGATAAAATAAAAACCAAAAAAGAAAGTAGGAATTATAGGGGTATTCATTATGTTGTGCTAAATGTAAAATATTTTACTATGTTAAATATTATAAGGATGGAATTGTGAGCTGCCCTATTTAAAGTCCATGTTAAATGCATAATAGCTCCTAGCGGATTTTCTGAGCAACTTGTTTTATAACCTTTACTTCCAAAACTTCTGTTATTGTTTATTTCTAAGTTTTCATTAAATTAACTTGTTACAACATGCCTAAATTGAGTGAAAAGTGGAAGTTGTATGAAAGTTTGGCTACTGAGTGCCTTCTTGATCTTCTAACTTGTGAGGAAGAGAATAGAGATGAGCTAATTGACAACTGTCATTAAATTATTATTATTATTATTATTATTATCATCTCTTGCTTCATTAGTTTTATAAACATCAAAAACAATACTAACGCAATCAAAACATAAACTACGAGCAAGTAACCTAGCACACAAACAAAAAGGTTACGTGCTCAGCTGGTCTGTTGCGTGACGTCATTCACCATTTAACAGGCCTAGTAACAGACTCAACCATGTTACATGTTATATCGTTTTAACATAGTAAAATAATGAAATATTTCTGTATTTAACATAAGTTTTTTTCCATTTAACACGCTTTAACATGTTAAACTAAAGATCATGAATACCCTTAGTGTAGGATGCTATACTGACTTCGCTATGTACTTGGCTTTACATCTCGATGAACACTGAATCACAACTGATAAAATTGATCTACATCACAAAAAAAAGACAATAAAAAGGCAATTATAATCTGTTTTTATTTGCTCAGTTTATCAGTTGAACATCGATTTGTACTTTGACTATCTAAATCTTTGCACTCCAAAATTGTTTAGTGCAATCCTTCCTCGTTTTTCATGGCTTTAGTTTTATCGACAATAGTTCATTGCCTAACTCAGCGAAATAAGGAAGTTCACATATTCGAGTGACAATTTTTTTTTTTGTAAATAAATGGATGACGGTCAGAGTGCAGTAAAAAAAAACAACTCAAATAGTAATAAAATTATTTATTGTGAGGGATTATTTATACGTATATTTAAATAACTTTATATATTCAGTGGATCCTATTTGTAGAATTGAATTCAAGAAAAAAATAATTCTCCCTAATAGAGTTAGTAGTTCTATAATAGTTCTCCATAAGAGCTGCAAAGTAGTATTTTCCACATTTGTCAAAATCAATTTACGAAATATTCATTTTTCGTTATTTGGAAAAAATGGTATTTTTGAACGTGTATTGACTTGACGTTCTTGAAAAAAATTTTGATTTTTAAGATAAAAATCTTAAAGCCTGAATATAAACTTTTTCAACCTTCAGTAGTGAAAAATCAAAAACATGAACCTTAGATTTCCCACAAAACCACTATAAATTGAAGGATAAGTTAGTAGGTTACGATGGAGATGGAGATGACCCCTGTTCTTGGCTGGTTTTTATTTATAATCCTTTGTTGATTATCCTTATTGCAATTAATCTGTATAATTAATTATTATTAAAAAAAAAGAAAGCTGTACCCATGAAGGGTCAGGGGTGCAGCATTATATATACTGAATATACAGTATATCCTTGGAGTTAGTAGCACAGTCCCTTAGTAAGGAAGTACTGTAACTAAACCAACGGTTGTGCAAGGAGGTAATTTGTTCAGAATTTCGCTCAACTGTGAGATTTTTACCCAATTGAGGTTATCCACTTCTGGGTACCACACACTCGAGGGTTCCCGAACTCACAGGGCTGACTCATGGCTACAGTTGGAACAAGGGTTCTTGGAGTTAGTTTCACGAGGCTACCCATTTCCTAATTAATTATTATATAAATATAATTTGTACGATGGTATTGAATCAATTCAAACCATAAATGAATTAAAATTTAAGAAATGCTAGCGGTTAAGACAGACAGAGATATATAAGATAGAGACTGACATATAGAAGACTCTCTTGTAACATCAGATATTATGAAACATTTATCTGACAGCTGCCTACCTTGGGGTCTCTTGTGTTCCCTTATAGGAAGGAACAGTACAATTTTTCTTGACTCCATTTTGATTATTAAATCGTACCACCTATGTTAGTTGCCGTTATTTTTTTATCTATCTTCTTTTAACTTTTTAAGCTTTAATTCTCAAAAATAAAACTATTGTAAAGAGGGTACACATTTTTAACTGTCCTTATATCCCAAGGGCCCAAGATGTAAAAAAAGTCGTTATTTCACAAGGAGTTTTCATGATATTTGTTAAAATAAATTGCATCTAGTTTCAGACAAAATTTCATATTCGTAAGCAAATATTATAAAAACTACTCCCCCTAAAAAGACAAACTGACGTAAACTACTTTATAGAGAATTAAACTAGCTTTGATTTTAAGTGCTGAAAAATATCTATACGTTCTATGGTTCCTGAGATACAGTTTTTCATAAACAAACATTTTGTCCGAACAACTAGAAGTCATTGTTATTAATTTATTTTGGTAAATATTATAATCATCCCTACGAAGATAAACGTCATAAACCACTTTATAGTACATTAAATTAGCTTTGATTTGAATGCTACTAGACATGCTTCTTATGGTTCCTGAGATAAACATTTCCCACAATAAATTCACTAACTACTGATTTTTCAGTATATATATATATTTTGTGTGTTTGTTACATTCTGTCAAATACTACATTAGTAATGGAGCTAAGAGAACTCATTTACTCATGTTGAAATATATATATATATATTTTTGAGAACCTAGGTTTGGGAGTCCTACAGGTTTATATATTTGGTTTGGGGGTCCTCCGGGGTCTACCCGGCCTCTTAATATAGTTACCCATAATTGGGAAAAAATATAATGGTTGAGCGCGATCTTGAAAAATTCACCTCCTTGTATAACCGTTGTTCTGAAAACTGTACATCCTTATAAATTAATGAACCCATTTCCCTTCATGGGCAATAGCAGTTTATATTATTATTATCGTTTATCTAACGAGCTTCAAAAAGATATTTATGGGTTATATTGCACCACAGGTATCGAAATTTCTGAATATATGATTTATTTTCAATATATATTGAAAAATGTCGAAATCACAAAAAATATTAAGTTGGGCTGAAGGGATAGAGGGATGATTTAGGGATATATTGATCAATAAATTAGTGTGATGTTACAAACACGCACAGCCCGGTTTTATTATAGGGGAGGCTGTTGTGTCTAGGTCAAAATTTTTTTATAGATCGTTATTTTAAATATAAAGGGAAATTATTCCCCTGATACCACCATTATTCCTACATACTATGTATTTTTTTTTTTTTTAAGAATTGATATATAAAACAGTTATTGAAAAAACAAACAAATATTTATGTTTTGTTTTTTTAATATTTCTTTATTGCCAGATCAACCCTAATTGGCCTTACATGATTGTCGTAACAGTTTGTAAGTAATTTTTTAACAGTTAGTAAGGGAGGGGATATAGTGTCATGCAAGAGGTACGCCTAACTATTTGCAATACTATAACCTTGAACTATTACATAGAAATAGTAAAGATTAATTTTTAAAAATAAATAAATAAAATAATAATTTATACAAAAAGTATTTATAGAATTTAAAAACAAATTTACTATAATTTATTGATATGTGATCAACGGTAGTTGACTATAATGTATCTTTGGTCACACCCTCGTCCATCTTGAACTTTATACACTTAATTAGATAATATCGATTGCTTATTTCACAGTGGTGCCAAGTACATTTCCACTAACTTTACAAACAATACAATTAAAGATGTTGCAAATCCGGATACCTAACTTTTCAAGGTAAGTTTTTTCACCAAACATCAGGTCTCGCCATGGGAAACTCTCTCGCCCCCGAT
>NW_027107032.1:370706-371230 GCF_000696795.3 Halyomorpha halys | reverse complement strand
ACTATAAATTGAAGGATAAGTTAGTAGGTTACGATGGAGATGGAGATGACCCCTGTTCTTGGCTGGTTTTTATTTATTACTTCATGAATTTATGTATAAAGGGAATTCCATAATCCCTTGTTGATTATCCTTATTGCAATTAATCTGTATAATTAATTATTATTAAAAAAAAAGCTATACCACTACAACCCATGAAGGGTCAGAGGTGCAGTATTATATATACTGAATATACAGTATATCCTTGGAGTTAGTAGCACAGTCCCTTAGTAAGGAAGTACAGTAACTAAACCAACTGTTGTGCAAGGAGGTGACTTGTTCAGAATTACGCTCAACTGTGAGATTTTTACACAATTGAGTTTACCCACTTCTGGGTAGCACATCCTGGAGGGTTCCCGAACTCACAGGGCTGACTCATGGCTACAGTAAATGATTATCATATATACATACCCTGAGGCTTGGAGAGAATCGATAGTGATCCCTATACTCAAACCGGGCAAAAACAAGCTACAACCCAACAGTTACCG
>NW_027107032.1:362711-366026 GCF_000696795.3 Halyomorpha halys | reverse complement strand
ATAAAATAGTTGTAAACTATTTTCGTTTCACTTGTGACCGCAACCCTGACCATCTCTTCCTATATATCAATTTTTACGGTCAACTATTTATACATATATAAATACAATCAAAGGTTCTCTCTTTCAGGAAAATTAATTGAAAAGTAGTAATTTTCCTAAAAGAGAGAACCTTTGATTGTTTTTTTTGTAAAGTTATTGGAAATGTACATAATAGCACTACTGCGAAATAAGTCATCGATATGTACTAGGAAATAACATATTTTTACTAAAATTTGTATTTTATTGATCATTATATGAATAGTAGGTGAATATAATTACTTCTCTATTATTTAAATCATCTGAACAACGTTTCGGGCTCTTTTGCCCATTATAAAGTTCTAAAGATAAATTTATTATTTGGACATAATAAATAAAATAGGTTTTTAAAACAATAATAATTAGTATGGCAACAAATTAAAATCAATATAAAACATAGAGAATTAGAATTAAACAAATCCTAAAGTAAATCAGGGCTCAGTGCACTGAAATTTAGATATGCAGAATGTACATAAGTAGGTAATTTATAATTACAATAAATAGTATAAAAATGCTAATAATCACTTGAAATAAAAATGATTTTCAATTTTCAAAAATATTTTTGGAAAATAGCACTAATGAAAAATAAAGATTTAAAGAATAGAAATTATTGTTTAAATTAATTTAATTGTATCCATTTTAGTCTCAAAACATTTTTATTCCTTTAAGAGTCCGATTGGGTAATTAGACATAATCTAAGAATTGCTTATTAACAAAATCATATGATTTCCTAACGTTTTAATGTCTCACAGGGTAATTTGTGGACTGATATAAATGACAGAATAGCCTGCGTGAAGTAGTTTTTTAAATGATTTAGTTCTAAAGTTGTATGGTAATTTATAAATAATATTCTTATTTGTTTGGAATAGTTGTAAATTATACATGTAATAAAAGCTGTTTATGATAGATTGTTCTTGAGGATGGCCGAATTGGCCGAAACGTCGGACTAATAAAGGAATAAAAATGTTTTGAGACTAAAATGGATAACATTTTATTTATTTAAACAATAATAGTCTCAAGAAAGTGTTCAAATTATAAATATAATAGGAATTATATTCAGTTGGAAATACATAAAATATTGTTTTAGTTAAGATAACATATGTCCACAAACTAATAATAAGCTAAGGAAAATATAAGAAGACTAACTTGTAAATTCGGCTTAGTTAAAAAACATTTTAGATTTGTAAATAGTTATTATGTGATGAAGTGGATCTATGCATAGTTTATTTAAATGTGTTAAAAAATTGTTTTTCCTCATAAAAGTGCAATACAAATTTTTTTTTGTAACTATGATAATTGTAATGCTTTTGATTGTAAATATTTTTATTTTTAGAACTAGATAATGGGCTAAAGAGCCCGAAACGTTGTTCGGAAGACATAAAGAATAAAGAAATAACATAAAGGTTATAGATTCATGAAAAAAATAAAAAAGTTTACATAATATGGTAGTATCGGTCTCTTTTCCGGCTCTCAGGGCGGTTGGATTTTAACGAATGAGATGTCGAAAGGAAAGAAATTCTTAAGAAAGTGATCAATCTAGAATTGGATTTTTGAATTCTTACTGGAACTTTAATAAGAGTCATTAAAAAAAAAAAAAATTATAGGTTTCAAAACTCTAACGGAGGTAAATCGACGTACCCCGATGGTAGTAACTGGGTTTTAAAGATTTCGACGCGGATACCAATATCCAAGCACCTACAATAGAACGTACCTTAGGCCCCGTGTTTTAAGCGATAGCGCATGAATTAGGAACGAGTCAAACCACAATCTAAGGTTAGTTCCTACAATGCCATGATTGCAATGGCAGGCTTACACGGCGATTCAGCGAACGGTTCTGCCGATTTTTATTTTGGATGGGTTAAATTATTTAACTAGATACTGTGAAATATTTGTCACAAATCGAGAAAAGTAAAATTATTTTATTAAATGTATTTAGTCAATCCATCTGTGCTTATATAACAACATTTAGAGCTAAAGATTGGAGGATTAAAATTAATTCCAATAAATCCCACCAAATCACATTTACTCTTCATTGTAAACCAATGACCTCTTGCCCTACATTATCCTTTAATAATACCCCACTTATTCCTGTCGAACAGATCCGTTACTTAGGACTACATCTCGACAAACGACAGACAAAGAATCCTCATACAAGACTGAAAAGATAGGAAACTGCTCCTCGATTTCGACTATTACAATATTTACTAGACAAACGGTCTAAATTGCCAATCCATTATAAAATAATGATCTACATACCTACAGGTAAACCATCTAATTCCTCCCGAATCCAATCCTTACAGTCCAAAATCCTTCGTAAAATCCTTAATGATCCTTACTTTTGTCACAAATCAAGTCATCCATCATGACCTCAATGTCCCATATGTTGCCGATTTACCAAAAACCAGATACCATTCCTTCCATGGAAAACTTCCCAACCACCCAAATCCACTTATTTCTAAACTGGCTTCTCCTTCATTACCTAATAATCCTCCTAGGCGTCTCTTCTCCTCTAGAAATGTTATTGGAGTTCTATCAATGGGTAAATTATCCACATGTTTGTATCATGTCACTATCTCACCTACAGCAAATTTACTTGTTGTATATATGTTGTAAATAACAATAAATAAATGATTAAAAAAAAAAAGATTTACCCAATCAATAGGTTTTATTACTTAATTACACATGATAATTCAAGAATATTTAGATAACTTTGAGCTCGAAGAATTGAATCCCATTAATTTTGATAAAACATCTATACTTGGCAGAAAATCATAATTATGTGGTTCTACATTTATCTCATGCATTTACCATTTATCTCATGTAAGAGATTGGATGATTCTGTCATTTTACCTAACTATATATTATAAAATATCTTACATTTTTTGAGGGTAAATGAAGAAGTTGGGAAATTTTACACCTCAGAACGGATGGGCAACTTGGCAGTTGACATCTTTGTTTCAATCTGACAGGTACTCTCATCTATGTTTATTTGTTACTTTAAAAAAATTACTTAATGTTTCCTTTTACTTGTTACTATATCTCACCTTTACCATATTTATTTCACCTTCTGTTTACTTTTTTACACCTACCTCTTTACCACATTTATAACTAGTTCTAACCAGTATTTTGCTACAATTTATTACTCTAGTTATGTATTTAGAATTCTATCACACTTTGCTATATCGTTTCTAGTCTTTCTATATGTATTCCTAAAATTATTATTATTTATTTTATAAAAAT
>NW_027107032.1:360100-361776 GCF_000696795.3 Halyomorpha halys | reverse complement strand
ATTTTTTTAACTTATTTATTTATTTTTAAACTGTTCTACTGCTGTGACTGTTATGTCTTTGATTTATTTTTATATTATTATCTAATGATAGATTCTTTTAATTTTTTCAACGGATCAAATATGGTCTGCGGATGACTAGAGAGGGGAGGTGAGAGAGAGTGAAATAGAGTGAATAAAATTGTCAAATAAAGAGAACAAAATTAAATTGTTTGAGAGTGGTTTATATTAATAATATCACCAACTTCAATGATCCAAATATCTATTTTAAAAAAATTACCACGTTTCGGCCCTTAGGCTATTTTCAAGGAAACAGCCTAAAAATGGTTTTTACATAATTAATATATTACCTCCTCACATAATACCAATAGTTTCGAACATAACTTAATCATTGAATTTTTACAATTCATTTATTGTCTTTGTTTTTTCAGGCTAATTTGGTCTTGCTGTATATCGTATCGTAGTTAATAGTTAATTGTTAGTTATGAGATGAAATGTTCGTACTCGTGAAATATATAGATGAATATGTGTTACATCATTAAATCTATACCTATTAAAGGTAGATTTTATTGTTAGTATTATTGATGGTTTTATTGATAGCATTTTTTGAACAACCATAATTGAAGCTACTTTAGCTGAAGCTATTTTGAAAATTCGGCATTTAAATCCTGTCAAACTATTTCAACGAGGATGAAACCTAACTAATAGTAAAGAGCACTTAATTGCACATTGATTCAGCATCATCTGAATTCAGTTGTTAAAGCTGTTTTGGAGAAGATCGAAAAAAAAAAAATTGATTCTATAACGTAATGTACGGTTGGTCGGTTTCAGCGGAAAAGTTACTGTCAACCCAGGAACATACCCGCCTTAAATATATAATTTCATTTTTTTTAAATAAATAATTTAATTTCTATCCATTTTTGTCTCAAAACCTTTTATTTGTCTTAAAAGTCCGACGTTTCGGCCAATCCGGCCATCCTCAGGGACAATCTACTTTAATTTATAATTTTGAAATTATATTATTTAAAAACTCCATAACTCCATGCAGGCTATTCTGCCCAATTCAAAACAACAATTTCTAATTAGTCAATATTCACTTAAAACCAAAATTAACAAACTAACAAATTAATTAACAAATTTTATCAGGAGTTGTGATAATTTTTTTAAGGAATAGTGACTGTGATAAATGATTTTAATTTTGGTTTTAAGTGAATATTGGCTAATTAGTAATTGTTGTTTTGACCTGGGCAGAATATCCTGCATGGAGTTAGAGTTTTTAAATTATATAATTTCAAAATTGTATTAAGTAGATTGTCCCTGAGGATGGCCGGATTGGCCGAAACGTCGGACTTATAAGAAAAATAAAATGTTTTGAGACTAAAATAGATAGAAATTGAATTATTTATTTTAAAAAAATTTACCAGTCTCAAGAAAGTGTTAAGATTATAAATAATATATAATTTCAGTTTTGTACGGATTTTCGTAAGATTGTACTCGTTTGAGTAAGATGACACATACACACAAAGACCATTTCGTGAGACTTGGTTATTTTGACTCAGGGAATTTTAAAACGTTTATTTCAAATCGAAATATTGCACGATCCCAATACTTTCCCTGTTATATATCCCCCAATACTGTATATTCCATGCACAGGTAAGTGAGGGTATAAAACTTGTGCC
>NW_027107032.1:359163-359718 GCF_000696795.3 Halyomorpha halys | reverse complement strand
TTATTTACTCATTGGATTAATGATTTAATTAATTACTTATTATCTCTATTTAGTTTATAGAAGTAATTAAAATTATATAATAAAAATTTACTCCACTCCACAAAATGGTTTATACATCAGTGAAATTAATAACATTGACGAGGAATCACATTTGTACAAGGACAGACAATTTATTGATCGGTTTATGAACCCATATACTTTTCTTGTTCGAGAGAGATTCAAAAAATCTGTTATAGATGGCGGTTAGTAAGTTGAGGAGAAGAGGTATCGGTGTCACAGCCATTAAGGTCAGAGAGGAACCCGATCTTGAAGGCTGGGGTTCATATTAATATCGATGGGAGGGGGGCCCTATATTGGTCCACGGCCTCTATAATCGATTGTGTCTTATGTCTTGCTCGTTGATCGAACTAAACATATTAAATAGATTTAAGGCCATTTTGCCTTTAAGGTGTCAGTTATTCCCTCATGTTATGAAACTTTCCGTCCTAATAGCAATTCCTATCGTGCCAGTCTCCCGACGCTGAAGTGACAGCTACTATCATATTCGGCAATGGC
>NW_027107032.1:355858-356932 GCF_000696795.3 Halyomorpha halys | reverse complement strand
ATGGCCTCGAGATCTTCTCCTCTAGAAATGTTATTGGAGTTCTATCAGTGGGTAGATTCTCCACATGTTTTTGTCATGTCACTATGTCATCTACAGCAAATTTACTTGTTGTATATATGTGTATACAGTTGTAAAAAACAATAAATAAATTATTAAAAAAATCAACAAAAAATTATAAAGACGTAACGAGACTTTACCAATATATTAGTCGGTTCCCGTTTTTAGTTTCAATGCCTTCTCTTAATGTTGCCATACTTAGCGCAATATTTTCTTATCACTTCATATATACTATACATATTAGAGCGTTTCCTGAATGTCGCAAGACCAACCATTTATTTGTATGTATGTAATAGACATTAGCAAAAGCATTCCAATAAACTAAAATTGAATTAAAATAATTAAAATTTAATCCACATATGTAATGAGGAACCAATTAAATTTTTATGAATTTGGGTTTTATCCATAATTTTTTCAATAATGTTTATTTCACAACATGTAAGCAGGACACAGAGTTCCTCTAGGTATACTTTGAGACTTTTGTGGTAAAAAGAAAATAATAGCTTTTAACACATAATTTTTAAGTTCTAATATGTCGGTTTAATCTATGTTGCCAAATCATAATAATTATGTGTGCATAAATGTTTAATTTTAAATAAATAAAATCTATATCAAACATGCCATAGTGTTCATTAAATATTTATATATCCTCAAATATAGCAATGCTTCGGAATTGCTAGCCTTAGAGATGAAAGATAGATTAATTGAATGCAATTGGTAGTTTGATATAATTTAATATATCTACTTATTTACTCATTGGATTAATGATTTAATTAATTACTTATTATCTCTATTTAGCTTATTGGAGTAATTAAAATTATATAATAAAAACATATCGTAAAAAAATATAAATATTTTCAACACGACTCTTACAATCTACACGAGAATCGATGGTAGTTTGGGGCTCTATACATTACACCACAGGGCACTAACCAGACCTCATTAAACAAATTAGAACCGGAGATATAAAATAAAATATTTGAAAAGTTTTTCTTTATTTGAAACCAACATTTCGCC
>NW_027107032.1:353100-355362 GCF_000696795.3 Halyomorpha halys | reverse complement strand
TTTTTTTTTTACCAACTGTACTGAATTTCTCATGTTTTTTTTTTTTTTAAATTTTAGTGAATAAAAAATCATTTAATAGAATCAGTAATACTTTTTCTTATTCTTCAGAAAGAGACAAATCGATTGACACATAATAACCATGAAGAAAATGAATAATTTCTGAGCTACGCGCCCAAAATTTAATAACTTTTTTTTACGGACAAAAATCGGAAAAGCTTTAGCAAAAAGAGCACCATAATCCAACGAACGGTATGGCATCATAAATTACGAACTATCATATTTATTTTTAAACATCAGATTTTGTTTACTTGTTAACGGTTGCACTTTGTATTTTCTATTTGAATCAATATTTACTGGTGTATTGTTTGTTATACCTTTTTAAATTTTAAACAAAATCTATAACGTTTTGAGGAGGTTCTGTTTAGAGAAAGGCACCATTGTGTACCTTGTGTCGTACCATGATCATTGCTATGAAGAACAGAAGTGTAAATGAAAAAGGATAAGAAATATTACATGCTAACAACCATCCAGATATATGTCACAACACCAGAAGGCTTTTCATCAGGCCTGAAATTCAGATCGAAATGTCGGCACGAATAAATAATTTTTTGTTTATTTGCTGACCTCAATCCTCGACAATCTTCGCCACCTATTAATCTACGGTCAACTATCTACACCTCATCAAAAATTATGTAATGGCTGGCTTTCACTCATCTTTACCCATTATCGATTGACTGACTCAGCAAAAAGAGTTAGTTTTTATTTTTATTGAACTTAATATTAGTCTTAAAAACTGGCGTTATTAAACTTAGTGGGCACTTATTTTTCTAATAAACTGTGTGTTCGTAAGGCATTATGACTTGCTCGCTATAATAAACAACATTGAATTTACGTTAGTTTAACTTTTTTACTTTCTCAATTCAGTACTAATGTTTAGGGAACTTCTTAAGAATTAAAGCAGAATTCCATGTTATTATTGTGTAAAGAATAATATAACCAAAAGAACTTTTGTAGATAAAAAAAATAAATAAATCTGTACCGCAATAGCCCAGGAAGGGTGAGGGGTTCAGTACATCGATGTATGTATTATAAAGATTCCTTGTGGGACGGTTATACAAGGTGGAGATTTGTTCATGATCATCCTCAACCATCAGATTGATCTTCAATGAAGAGTACTCACTTTATCAGGCTGGGTGGACCACGGAGGGCTCCCTTAACCCATGAGATCATTCACGGGTACAGTAACAGAATAAATAATTACCTGCTACAGCCGGTTTCGAATCCGGGTGCTTAGAGTTTTTAGCTCAGAGCCTTACCAGCTAACCACCCCACTCCTCAGGACTATAGATAATAAGTTCTTTTAATATATACTTCTAATATACGAAAGTAGAAGAAACATACCATGTACATCTACTATTTGCAAGCTACAAATTGTCTCCTAGAGTGTCCTGTGACAACTCTGTTCCTTTACTTCTCTAATCAACTACTTTCTAGAATAATGACTTTCATCTCTAGCATGAGGGGAAATGTATGTCTCATATCAGGGTGAGAATAGGAAGATATTGGTGGGGACGTAGATGAAAACTGAGTGTAGGGGGTTATCAATGTATGAAGAAAGAGCAAGCGACAGACTTCTCCACATCTGGAAACAATATATCAATGCGATAGTTTATTAGAGTTCAAGTATCTGTACGACGAGAGCAAAACCAGAGGCCTCTTACTGTGAACTCTATTATAAAACCCCAATGATAATCACTGTAATATCTTTCAGGAACGTTGCAGTACAGGAAATTGGACACCCTTTCGAAAATCTTGGACGTGACTCCTGAGAGCATCTTCATGAATGTGATGAGTTGCCGAAACAAACTGTCCGGTGTCCACACCTCGGCTCCCTACCTGGACGACCGCAAGAAGCCCGACATAACTGTGACGCTGGCAGGCAACTCCAGCTATTCCTCGACTATATTCCCACTCACGGTCGGTGTGACTAAAGCACTTCAACAACTTGAGGGTGACCATGATCACAGTCATGTAAGTCGATGAGTATCATATATCCAGTAATACACGTCATACATAATCCCGTAGAACAGGAATGGCCAACCCAAATGATCTTTCGGGCCATTTTGTAAATGCATCTCAGTTCTTCGGACTGCATACTAAATTATATTAGTATGTCCATATAAGATTTAGGCCACTGTTTTATGGAGTAAAAAATAACATAATGAGTTTAATTATTTTGTTTACTATTATCCTCACATATAA
>NW_027107032.1:351497-352638 GCF_000696795.3 Halyomorpha halys | reverse complement strand
AAAGTGGCCCAAAATTGGACGTCCAGAATGCGCTTCGTCAAGAACAGCCGCGGTGCCCATATGCCCGAAATCATTTTCAAATGTTAATTTCACGTATTGATCTTTCGAATAAAAAAAAAATTTTGATTACAATTTAATTTTTTGTGTTATTTTTTACAATTTCAAGTTCTATCGGGCTTAAAAAAACACCCATATTTAAGAATTTATTACGTAAATAAGGGGAAATAAGGAAGTTTGTAGTGGTAGTGTATAAATACATCGCTGCGGTATAACATTTATATAACATTACAAGCTGCAGTAGAATCACGGCCTGAATACAGACTAATAAGGGCAGTCGGCAGTCAGTACTGGCAAGGCTTGAAGCGATCAAACTTTTTTTCTCGTTTTCACCTACGGCTCACCAAGGCTGTTTCTACTGAATGCAAGATCATCTCATTTCTACTGACTCGATCTCGGCTTTAAGACGTCCATCTCGGGTCAGATTAGAATCGAAAGGTGTTACCGATATGAGCATATCGAGCATTTTTGTAACAACAGAACAAATTTTTTTTAAATTTCATTTGTTTACATTTTAATTTTATTAAATTGTATATCATTTTGAAGGAATTTTTTTTATCATTTCATTTTCTTTATTATTTTAATTTTTGTGTTACATGACATTATTTTCGGGTCCTCCGTTATTTATCACCCGAACCAGTGAACATTTACTCTGGGGAAGATAATTGATTTTCAATCACGAAAATCCCCTCACCCCAACATAGAAGATGATTGGGGGGGGGAGGTACAGTGAGTAACGAACACTAAAAAATAGTAATATTAGAATTGAATTAAATTAAATTACCCTTTTTTACCTAGGTTTTTGAAAAAAAAAGTTGCTACCACATCGCATGCATATACCCGACTTAATTTCTAATTTCAGTTTTATGCGACTTTTCGGTTTTGAGCTAGGCTGATAAAACATACATACACACAGACCGTTTTGCAAGATTAGGTTATTTGTACTTCGAACACCTCAAAACATGTATTTCCTTCGAAAAATCGAATTTGAAGTATTGCGCGATTGCAATACTTTATGTTAAAGTAAAAAAAAAATTATTAATCGAGTCATATATTTCTTTATTTTATAATAATGATACAATTA
>NW_027107032.1:347369-351271 GCF_000696795.3 Halyomorpha halys | reverse complement strand
TCAGTTAAGTATCTATTTGAGAATATATTTAATACTAACTCTATACTACACCATGACCTTCATATCCCTTATCTTCTTGACCTGATAACGACTAAATTCTCGAAATTCCATATAAACCTTATAAACAAATCCTTTGGTTCAATACTGATACTCGGTGGAACCCGATAATCCAGGGGTGGCCAAGTTTTCTTTAAATGAGATTTACTTTTATGTTAAAAATGTGTCGCGATCAACTTACATAGGTATAGTCTAAGGGATGAGAAGGATAAAGAAGAAATGTATACTATGTTTTTACACTGTGTTTCAGTATTTTTTTTTTAAATTGTTTTTTAAATAATTTATTTATTGTTATTTACAACTGTATAAAATATATACAACAAATAAATTTGCTGAAGGCGATATAGTGACATGATACAAACATGTGGAGAATCTACCCATTGATAGAACTCCAATAACATATCTAGAGGAGAAGATCTCGAGGCCAATTTCTTTTCAGACGCCTAAGAAGATTATTAGGTAATGAAGGAGAAGCCAGGTTAGAAACAAGTGGATTTGGATGGTTGGGAAGTTTATCATGGAAGGATTGGTAGCTGGTTCTAGCCAAATCGGCAACGTATGAGGTATCGAGGTCCTAATGGATGACTTGATTTTGGACTGTAAGGATTGGAT
The DNA here is from genome assembly GCF_000696795.3 of Halyomorpha halys. Taxonomy (NCBI): domain Eukaryota; kingdom Metazoa; phylum Arthropoda; class Insecta; order Hemiptera; family Pentatomidae; genus Halyomorpha; species Halyomorpha halys. The sequence goes on along the minus strand of NW_027107032.1, from coordinate 350,602 downwards.
TCGGGAAGAATTTGATGGTTTAGTTGAGCCCTAAAGCTCAAAAGCTCAACTCCGTATGTCCAGATAGGCCTTATAATTGTCATGTAGATCAGTCCTTTGTAATTCTAGTGAGGTATGGGTAGATAAGTAAAATATATGTTCAAAACTAATTTTTATTTTTTTAATTAAGTTTTCAAGATAATGGCTCGTGATGAAAACAAATTTCCAGAACCAAGTTTTAGTTTTCCGACACTTGTTCAAGATAGATTTGTATTTACTTTTATCAACTTCAATGTAAAGTTGTTGAACCTTTTGTTCGTAAATATGAAAAATATATTATAAAAATGCACTGTCAGGCTAATAATTTGATTTCAAAATTTCACTTTCGCGTTTGTTTGTTTGTTTGTTTCTTCGGCCAGTAAAATTTATGATGAAAGAATAATATGACTTACTTTTTGCTAATCTATCAATTGCTCGCTGAGTACTTCTCGTACTGAAATATAGACATACGGCATATCTACGTACTTACAAACCGACGTAAAAACAACCATGATTAAAAATAGGATAAAACTAAAAATGATTATTTTAACGGCCAAAAAACTCATGTCGAGGGAAATTAAAAGAACATGGATAATTATTGACAATATTTATTAATTAAATATTAAAACTAGCTTCAGATAAGGACAGATTTAGAATTTATTATGTTGCCTTAACATTAATGGGAAGACTGAGTTTGCATGTCTCTAACCAAAGAATCATAATTATGTGTATATTCTGACAAAGATAATTATAGTAAGACCACGCGGTGCGTCCGATGACACAATATATTGTGCAGTGTGGGCGGAGATGACAATGTCAGGCTGTCAGAATTCTAGAAATGTATGACCTTAGCAAATTCCCAGAATCCATTAAACTATTGCTAGAAAGTTTTGTCTTCCACATCGCTTCAAAGTTCACGGTACACGGAATTTCACCTCAGACAACGCGAGCGATCAACGATGGACTTGTTAGCCACACCTGCTATAATCCACCTCGAAAGTTCATTATTCTGTAAATGTGATTAGTGCTTTTATTTTATTGTTATAGTAGTTCAAAATTATACTAATTTTATTTTATTCTTATTTCTTCATGTATTCATGTATCATTCTTATTTGTTCATTTGATTATATTTATTTCATTTATCTTTCTGTTTATATACGTATAGAGATTTTATTTATTTATATATATTGTTTTTAAATTCTGGTATGAATTGAATCATTTATCACTATTACTCATTGCTCAGGGTTGTGACAAATTGTAAATATTAATAAATAAAAATTTAATAATATATTAAATACTATGTCTAAATAAATAACAAATTCTCTATAGGTCGAAGAAGAGTTATCAATGAAACAAGAAAAGGAGAACCAATGCAAATTTTTAAAAATATTTGCAGATTTTCTTAAAGCCCCAATCGTCCACGTGAAAGCTGAAGATGTTGATTCCGTCATAAATGTTATGCATTTAGTTGCAGATTTCAAGAACACCCACAAACGGTATTTATTAGCTTATTATTCCAAGGCAATTACTTTCATATTTTTTCTAATCTATTTCCGGAATTATTGTCCTAACTTCAACTTTTTTATTTTCTTAATTTTACATCAGTTTGTTAACACTCCCGACGTTTCGGAAGTTCATCTTCAGGGGGTCTGTTAAAAAACAAAACAAAAAATTGTTGCATTATATAGCCAGATTTACTTTTCTTTATTCTTGATTTTTTTTATGCAGGACCGCATGCTTCGTAATTGGTGATTTACTTAATTGCTTGTTATATCTATTTAGTTTATAGCGGTAAATAACATTATATAATAAAAATAGATTGTAAAAAAATAACTACAATACTACTTTGCTATGTATACCTGTCGTTATGCCGGTCTGTTTGTTGGGATGCCAGGATAATTGCTGAATGGGCAATTATGCAATTTTAATTTCAATTAGACCTACAATTTCTAAGATTATCATTAGGAACTACGGTTAATAATTTAGATATTCCCTGGTATCAAATGTTGGGGGATATTGCCCAAATTAATTGCAATTTAATGGTTCCGCTGGAATGCGCATTTGGAGTGGACTGTATCTATTGGATTCTAAAATAAACAATGAATAGTAATATAGCCTTTATTCTTGAAATGATTTAAATGACAAATAAATACATTTGGCAATAATTAGTTGAATTAATTTTGGTTATGGATTACATAAAATAAAAGATGTTGTAGGTTACTTGATGGTTGTTCTGTGAGATTTTGCTTTCTCTTGAATACTTGTTATTCGGTGGTGTTCTCTTTCCTCTTTCATCCTGCCTTCCGTCCGTCCCTCTGCCTGAGTGGGTGTAGTTTATTCACTCATAGTGAATTGTAGATATCTGCCAGAAAACAATGTGGCTTTTGAGACGTTCTCTGTTCTCTTCTGTTTTAGAAGCCAAGATGGCTACCCAAGCCTACTACCTCATATTTCTGCCACTAGATAGCACCTTAAATTTCTCATATGGAATCTTTTTTTATTTTCAAATCCTCTTTATTTAAATATAATTATAGTTACAAATATATAATATAATACATAGTATATATACAGATTACATACTGACTTTGTATATGGAATCTTGAATTTCTATTCAAATATGAGGGGTTCCAATTTCCTCAAACATGCGGAGTTTGGTAGTTATCTCAGTTTCAAGTAACCTTGATAATCCTGTTAACAAAACAGTTAAAGAGAAAAAGTTACCAGAGTTTTACTAAATTTATTAACCTAAAAGTTATACAAATCGTAGTTTTACTGGAGTTTGGTGTAACCGACCCTAAATGTATACTAAATATCTTTTTAAATTCTATGTATCTCCCAGACAAGTGACATGGAAATTAATTATCTATACCTATAAAACAGTTAAATAAAAATTTACTATTGTACATAGCATTATAATGCTTAATTCGAAAAAATGGATGTATCCTTTATCTTCGAGTTACAGTATATTATATTTTATGATATGATATATTATATTATATGAATTTCATATATTCACAATATTAGAATATCAGTCTTTTATAGTGATATAGTGGTTAACTTGATCGTGAACCAGCCAGAATGCTACCCAATAAAGCAGTTATCATTACCAGAGCTCATGGAGGAGTTGATAACGAACGAAAAGGCTCCTCTCGCGGCAACTTACATGAAACATCTCATAGCAAATAAGGTACGTCTTAATTTTAATTTATTAATAT